>NC_064808.1:42815173-42859727 GCF_023721935.1 Panthera uncia | reverse complement strand
AAAAAAAAAAAAAAAAAAAATTTAAAAAAAAAAAAAAAAAAAAAGAAAGAAAGAAAGAATGACATGGGCATAGGAATAGGCAAAAAGACTAACAGAACATAATAGACGGCCCCAAAAAATCCATACTATATAAGATTATCTGACATATAAAGAAGCAGAAGAGCAGATCATAGGAGAAGGTGCTGGAACACTGCGTAGGGATGGGGAAGAGTGGGACAGGGAGGCAGGAATTCTAAAGGACCCATAAATCTATAAACGAAGCATGCATTATCCTTAGAACCCCTCTAGAAAAGTCTCACAAATTCCTATTTTCTACATATATTTAGATGTTATTCTATCTGAAAAAATATATAGTGCTTTACCTGGAACAGTAACGGTTAATGATGTAAGTGCTTACTATATATTAGCTATTATCACGTCTGAGCCCTCAAACTCACCTTACTGGGAAGCCTTGCTTTAACCACCTCCTAGCTTTGTAACCCTGGAGAGGTTATTTGATGAGCTTCATTTCACTCATCTACAAAATGAGCTTACACAAATACCTGACAACAGACTGGTGGAGTTTGGTTTTTGTTTTGTTTTTTTTTAATCCTTTTAGGTTTTTTATTTTAGAATGCCAGTTTACAGATTTCAGAGTTTACAGTTAGTTACTAGCTTTCAGAATTGATAGTTAAGAACTTGCATTTTCAAATCCAAGAATATAGTGTGTTTTTCTATTTCTTTAGGTCTTCTTTGTGAACCACAGTAGCATTTTTAGGTTTCTTGATAAAAATGTTACACATTTTTTTGGTGTGTAAAAGAACTTTTTGCTGTCGTACAAGGGGCCTCTTCTTCCATTCTATCTTCTATTTGGTTTGTAAAATGGCAATTTTTTACACGGAATACTACTGTGCCATACAGAACGGAGTAGTGATTGGAGCAGCAGCAGCAACTGATCCCATTTTGAGGGAGGATGGAGTTTAGTATCTCAGTAGACTTTTCTCCATGTACTTACACAAATTTAAGACTTTCTGTCTGGGAATATTATAGAAAAGCATACAGCAAAACATTAACACATTAGAACCTCTACAACATAATTTGGTTTTCCTTCCTCGAACAGCACTAAACATGACCTGATTATCCCATGGCATGGAACCCAAAGATAGTATAGTAAAGGCTTCAGAAGAATATGTACAAATCTGAAGATCTCAGGGCATATACCTAATGCTTTATTTTTCACCAGATGAGAAACAGTGACAGCTTAACACTACAACCATATGTTATATAGCTTCTAAAATGCTGCTATTATATAATTTTTAGCATTTTGTATACTGAACTTTCTGTGCCAGGAAGTGTGCCATTGTTAACTATTTTACAGATGCTTAAATTTTATTTAAATTATCAAGTTTCACTGATTCTGAAATTTGTTTAGTAAGACTTTTGAAAGCTAAGCAATGATTAAAAAAAATAATAAGGGGTAAAAGTTCTATATCTTTACTCCCATTCACATAACAAAATCAGGAGTTCCAATTCAATTTAAGACATAGTTTCCAGTAAGAGTAAAATGTGTGAACTTCCTATGTTTAGCACACACTGGCTGCCCCCCAGAACTGCCCCTTCTGTACCTCATTTGTAGTTTACCACAGCTACCCTCATCTGAACTTCAGATTACAACTTGAGCCCTGAATTTCAGTTCCATACCCTCTGAGCACTCAAGCCCTTGCTTTGTTAGTATATTACTTTGAACTTCTAATTGTTATGTTGTTCCACAGAAAGCATGCGCCATTATTTCTCTTGTATTGGGGGGAGGAGAAAGGGGCCTCTCTCCCTCAGTATTTTTTTTTATTTAAAAAAATATTTTTTTTAACATTTATTTATTTTTGAGACAGAGAGCATGAACAGAGGAGGGTCAGAGAAAGAGGGAGACACAGAATCTGAAACAGGCTCCAGGCTCTGAGCTGTCAGCACAGAGCCCGATGCGGGGCTTGAACTCACGGACCGCTAGATCATGACCTGAGCCGAAGTCGGACGCTTAACCGACTGAGCCACCCAGGCGCCCCTCTCCCTCAGTATTTTGTTCCTTCTCTTCACAGTCCTTGGCACTAAAGTGCTCAGTGGATACTACTGCCTGACATCCAGTCCTATCTAAGTACTAAGTACTTAGAAACTAAGTACTACACTATTATGGGATCCCAGGCATTTGAAAGAATACTGTAACATGCACTACCCAGATTTATGTTTAGCCTTTAGCAGTGAAGGCAAACTGCAAACATAAAATTCATTTAAAAAAAAAAGTCTGTCCCCTACTGGGGGTGGGAGGGTGGGGACATAGAGCAACCAAGCAGTTGAAATTCATGTCATATCTTACATAATTTAAATGTTAAGCAGAGAAAGCAAACAGTGCAAATCTATTAAAAGTATGATTTGGCTTTTTAGCTCAGCTGTGGCAAACTAGGCATTCATTTGTTAAAGAAAAAAAACAACTCAGATAAAGCAGAAATAGCACAAACCAATTAATACAAATTAAGTCAAAACAACAGTGGTGTTTTAAGACATACTATGCATGCATGAGTTTCATTATACAAGATGTTATAGTTAAAATACCACTAAGTGTACTCAAAATGATATGTAAAAATAAAAATAGCTGAACAAAGGGTGGTCAAACCTCAAAACAAGTGCTATAACCACCACCCAAAAATGCAAAATAGAGGAAGTGGTCTTTTTCAGAGTTTAAGAGGGAAAGAAATTCTCATTCTATCTAACTTTATTCCACTGGGGAAGGGAGTCCCACGGAGGAAAATCAGTTTCATGCTCTTCCTGTGTGTTAAAAGAACAAATACTTTGTCGTTACTAACACGAAAAAAGGCAAGCAGTATTGTGTTAGTGTCAGAAACATTTTTATCAGTACTAGCAAAACTGACTTTTAATTTGCAGAAACTGCAAAAACAGTCTGCAATAGTTTGCATGTACACACACACACACACTCACTCACTCTCTCTCTCTCTCTCTCTCACTCTCTGTCTCCCTAAAAGAAGCACAGAAGGCTTACTCCAAGAGAATAACCAATTATCCTATCAATTTTCACTTGATTTCATTTGAAAGTCATCAGTTACCACTGCTACTAGAATTATGACAACATGAATTCATGCAGTAAAACCCAAACAATATAAATTCTCCCCTACTTAACCAATCTCTAAATGCTTTAGGGAAAGAGAAAATGTGCACTACCTACTTCACCTCCCAACCAGCTCTTCATAGATTTGCACACATTCTTGCCCACAGCCACAACTCATGAGGAGAAAAAACACTCATGGATGAAAAGGTGACTTACTCCCCACCTACACTACAGGTAATGAAGATAAATGCTGCTCCTTAAAAGTCACTGCAAAATAAAGACACTATAAAACACAGGTCAAACATGAGAAAGTATGGAGGGAAAAATACAAAGAGGCCAAACCAGTAATCGTGATCAAGTAGCTTTAGTAGAAAAAAAGAAGCTCAACAGGATTTCTTTTTATTTTTTTTAAGGTTCATTTATTTGGGGAGGAGGGAGTGGGAGAGGGGCAGAGAGAGAGAGAATTCTGAGCAGGCTCCACATTGTCAGTGCAGAGCCCGACACAGGGCTTGACCCCACAAACTAAGAGATGACCAGAGCCGGTATTAAGTCCTACACTTAACTGACTGAGCCACCCAGGCACCCCAGGATTTTTTTTTTTTTTTTTACTAAGCAATATTTTAAGATATATACATAAATATTTTTTTTTTGGTTTCTTTCCTGAGAATGATTTTTCTTTTATTTTTACTTTTTACTTTTATTTTTTATTTTTTAAAATTTACATCCATATTAGTTAGCATATAGTGAAACAATGATTTCAGGAGTAGATTCCTTAGTGCCACTTACCCATTTAGCCCACCCCCTCTCCCACAACCCCTCCAGTAACCCTCAGTTTGTTCTCCATATTCACGAGTCTCTTCTGTTTTGCCCCCCTCCCTGTTTTTATATTATTTTTGTTTTCCTTCCCTTAGGTTCATCTGTTTTGTCTCTTAAAGTCCTCATATGAGTGAAGTCATCTGATTTTTGTCTTTCTCTAATTTCACTTAGCATAATACCCTCCAGTTCCATCCACGTAGTTGCAAATGGCAGGATTTCATTCTTTTTGATTGCCGAGTAATACTCCATTGTATATGTATACCACATCTTCTTTATCCATTCATCCATCGATGGACATTTGCTCTCTTTCCATACTTTGGCTATGGTTGACAGTGCTGCTATAAACATGGGGGTGCATGTGTCCCTTCGAAACAGCATACCTGTATCTCTTGGATAAATACCTAGTAGTGCAATTGCTGGGTCGTAGGGTCCCAGGATTTCTTTTTAAATAAAATCTAACAATGTGGTGCTCAGAAGGCTAACAACAAAAGGGTGGGCAAAAAAATGCATCAAACTGAGTCCACAGAAGAAATCAAGTATGAAAACATCAATATTGAACATGGTAAAATTTATTTGGCAACAGCTACAGCCAGATTCTTAAATGCCATCATGAAATAATGGAATGATATTATTTAGGCAACAAAAAGTATGAATCGGTGCAAAAACTATTAGAACCACTGGAAGTTGAAAAAAATATTATGGCACATAGTCAAAAATATAGGACACAAAGCAGAGAAGATTCATGAAGATTCAATGTACATCAACCAAATTTTATCCTTTGAAGCAGAGGCAGATTTGCCACAAAATGAACGAAGATTGGGCCCTTCATTCACTCATGCCCTTCATTTACATGAATGACTTCTTTTCTCATTCTAAATAAATATCCATCCGTGTATATAATTCTGTAGCCTCTTTCTTAAAGGGGGAACGCCAAAACTACACAGGCTTTGGGCCCCTCAACATTTGAAAGATATCTTCTCTAATGTCCAAAAATTCCAGAATGCTAAAAATAGAATAACAGAGCAGAAATCAACCAAAATTTAAATTTCAAATATAAAATAATTTGAATGAGAAAAAAATTAAAATGAGATTTCTACAAATACCAAATGACTAATGCAATTTTCACAGGTGAAATCATAATTTTGAATGTTTATCAAAAGAAAAAAACAAAGCAATAAAATATAAAACTTTAAAAAAAATGATTAAAACCAAAGGAAAACAGAACATAATAAAAAATAAAAACAAAGATCTATCAATTGATAGCACTGACAATTC
Organism: Panthera uncia; assembly: GCF_023721935.1. NCBI lineage: Eukaryota > Metazoa > Chordata > Mammalia > Carnivora > Felidae > Panthera > Panthera uncia. Next base: position 42,854,542 of record NC_064808.1, on the reverse strand, counting down.
AAGAACTAATACTTTGGGATGGGGGTGGAGACCATTCTAGAAAATCTAAATGAGTACCACTGGGCAGGAATAGCTTAGTCATCTTGGATTCCGTGAAAAAGAGGCAGTATGTTAGCATTTGGTAGCACTCAAAAAAACATATCCAGAAAATACATATATTCAAGGGAAAGAGGCTGTAACAAAAATAAGATAAAGATACTCTTCTACACAGACCTATAATAGAATTAAAAAGCTTCATTATGGTAATATTTTCACAAAATTTAAAAAAGAAAAAAAAATTACACACAAAGCTGTTATCTCAAAAAGGAGAGAAGTGAATTAACAGAAGATAAAACAGACAAAATTCTCTAAGAACTAGGAACAAAATGAGTATCTGGAATAATGACCATAGTGATAAGCCCAGATTTTTAAAATGCACAATTTAAAACTCTTGATGCATGTGAAGATGAATATGTCATCCCATTCATCCTACAAGACAAATATGATCTTGATCACAGCCTTTATATACCCAGAAAAGGGAAATAAACACCCATACGATACAATTAAAGTAAACCAGAAACTGACCAGGTAAAATGATAGTATATAAAATTCTTCAGTGTACTAATATACCCTAATCAAGTGATGTATATCCTAGATATTTCTTACCAATTCAACATCAAGGGATACGACTAATAATGGTCTAACAATAACAAATGCCAAAGAGCATCTGATAAAATTACACTGCTAATAGTAACATTAATAAAAACCCTCATAGGATACTTAATCCAAAAAATCTGTAAAATTTTTTATATGATGTAGAGAAATAAAATCAGAAGCAAAACAAGGACATCTACTACCACGTTTATTTTGATTTTAACTATTTTGTTATTTTTAAAGTTTAAAAGTTCTGGCCAATGGAGTAAAACTATAGATATAGGATGTAAATATTAAAAGGGAAGAAATATGTATAGAGACAGATGTTATGAACTTATGGTGATCATTTCCCAGTATATGTAAACATTGAATTGTTATGCTGTACATTTGAAACTAGTATATCTCCATTATATGTCAACAAATAACATTATGTAATAATAATATAGTATATAATATATATCACATTATATATAATAGAAACAAACAACAAGGCAAGGAGAAAATATTTACAATACATATAGCTGACAAAGGACTTGTATTTCAAATTTATTTTTTTTTAAACGTTTATTCATCTTTGAGAGACAGAGCATGAGCGGGGAAGGGGCAGAGAGAGGGAAACACAGAATCTGAAGCAGTCTCCAGGCTCTGAGCTGTCAGCACAGAGCCCGACATGGGGCTCGAACTCATGAACCGAGAGATCATGGCCTGAGCCGAAGTCGGCCGCTCAACCGACTTAGCCACCCAGGCGCCCCCCCCCCCTTTTTTTTTTAAACGAAGGACTTAATTTCAAATGGAAGAAGCCTTGCAGCTCAGTTACACCAACAACCCAATTTTTTAAAAAGACAAAGAATTTTAAAAGACAAATGGGATGTACATAAAAAGATGTTCAGCGTCACCAAAGAAAAGCAAATTAACACCACAGTGAGATGCCACTACATATCCAGCAGACTGGCTAAAATATGCTGGTAAGAACCCAGAATGACTGGAATTTCCATACATCTTTGGTGGGAATAGAAACTGGTACAACCTTTTCACAAGAAACTGTGAAACGACATTCCAAAGTTAATGACTTTATGACCTTACCATATGACCTAATCATCTACAACTTGGGTTTTGTTTTTTTGTTTTTTTTTTTAAGTTTTATTTATATGAGGGGGTGGGGACAGCAAATGAAGGGCAGAGAGGGAGAGAGAATCCCAAGCAGGCTCCACACTGTCAGTGCTGAGCCCGATATGGGGCTCAAACTCATGAACCCATGAGATCATGACCTGAGCTGAAATCAAGAGTCAGAGGCTTAACTGACTGAGCCACCCAGGTACCCCTCCACAACTTGGTTTTAATCCAAGAGAAATGAAAATATAAATCCATATAGTAACATATAGTATATGAATGTTCAGTGCAGCTTCATTCATAGTTCCTAAGAACTGGTAACAACCCAAATGCTCCATCAAAGAGTAAATAAATTATGGTATATCCATAGTATGGAACACTACCAAGCAACAAATAGGAACAAACTACCAAAATAAGCAAGATCATGGATGAATCCCAAAAATATGCAAAGCAAAAACATACCAGACAAAAAAAGAGTATGTTCTTTATAATTACAGGATATAAAGTCCAAATCAGGCAAAATTAAATTATACTAAAGTCAATATAGTGGTTACCTTTGGAGGTTACTAATTGGAAATAGACACAAGGGACTTTCTTGGGGTGATGGAGTATTCTTTATCTTGCTTGTGATCATGGCTACATAGTTTTGACACAAAAATTTGTCGAAACTCAACTAGTACACTGAATATGGTTGCATTTTATCATGTGGTTACGACTAGAGAATGAAAATGTGGGAAGTAATGGAATGGATAAGCAGGCATAGCAGGGAACTTTTACTTTTATTTTACATGCCGTTGTATTGCTTTCATCTTTGCATATGATATGGTAAAAAAAAAATCTTATTTTTAATGAAATCTTCACTAATGTTTCACTTAGGGTTTTTTTGTTTGTTCGTTCGTTTGTTTTGAGAGTAAATGAGCAGGGGAGGAGCAGAGGAAGAGGGGAAGAGAGAGAATCACAAGCAGGCTCCAAGCCCAGCACAGAGCCCAACTGGGGGCTCGATCTCACGAACCGTGAGATCATGATCCGAGCTGAAATCAAGGGTTGGACACTTAACTGACTGAGCCACCCAGGTGCCCCTCACTTAGTTTTTCAGTTTTTAAAAAATCACACATACATTATCATTGGAGCAAAAGAGAAACCAAGACATAAATCTCTTATAAAAGACAGAAGAAAATTTGGTCACAGAAAAATAAAGACATGCAAGTCAGATTTTAAGAAACATGTTTTCCTAAGGTTTAAGTAATAAAATAAATCTTGAGTTTAGTCTATTCTGTGTTTACCACATAATGGAGAAACTAACTGAAGTAAAAGATATACAGAGGCTTTTTGTATCAATTAGCAAATTTATTTACAACTTTATAATTATAAAATAATGACCACTGTAGAAAACGTCTAACAGTATAAAGAAAACAACTCCGGATTTGGATCTCTTTCTTCCTGTTATTTTTTCTTTTATTTTAAGGAAGAAAATCAGGACAAAACTTATACCATTTTATATTTTTTCTCTGTGTAAATGATAGCATGAAAACTTCCTGTTTCATCATGTACACTCCCAAAACCATTTTTCACAGACTGCATTGATCTGCCTTATGTCCACTGGAAGAATGAACTAGATTTTAACCATTGGCCTATTTAGGACAATTAGAGCATGTCACCATTATAAATCATATCACAATAAATCTTTGTAAAACAATCTTTATGGTTCTTATTCATTTCCTTAGTAAAAATCCCTGGAGGTATACTTCTCAAGTCAAAGGATAAGGCTAGACTATCGATAAAGTACAAGCTGTACTCTAGAAAGCTACTGGTCACCAACTGTATTCCCTTAAGAGTGCACTCAGCAGCACTGAAGTTTTTAAAATTCTTTTTCCCTATTATAGGATATATTGTAAGTGCAGTGAAGAAAATCCAGACACAGAAAAAAAAAGAAACCAAAAATAAAAATCATCCAGAAATGTTTACTCTTAAGTCCTTGTTTCCCTGTGCATATGTAATTAAACTTGTATTGTACTGTACATGGTTTTATAATCTACTTTCCTCCCCTACTTAATGAGCATCTCCTCCTTGCCAAGGTGTCTCAAAATTAATTTTAATAACACTAGCCATTACTCAATCCATATTTATCACTGACCACATAAACCATTTCCAAAATGTTGAAAGTAACATTGTTACAAAATGTATCTAAATCTTCTACCATTCTACTAGTAAATTACTTCTACTAGTAAATTACTATATCGGGAAAATCTCCTTGAAATATAGCCACACTGGATCATAGTATATGAAATTTAAGGCTTAATTCAGCTTTTACTTTTAAGATTCCAGGAGCAGTGTAAGAGAGTATCCTTATCCCCATATCTTTACCTACAATAGGTAACCTTTCATTGATCTTTGTCAATGGGTAATTTAAAAATGGCTTATTTAGCACCCCCCTTTTTTTGCTACTCAGAGATAATTTAAAACATTTACTATATTTTGGTTCTTAATTGCTCATCATATTGCCATTTTTTTTCTTATAGCATATAAGAACTGTTGTATCATCAGCATATTTTTTTAAAATATATTCAATTCTGGCATGCCTCTAATGTAAACTATTAAATTACTAATTTGGGTAAAAATTTCTTGAAAAACATTTATGTACGTCTAGATTATTTTCCCTATTTCTGAGACTCCCATCAAGCTTTGTCTTGTTTCTGTCCTTTCCACCCTTTCAGGAGGAAAAAAATATATATACATATCACTGTCCTCAACTTTTGATGCTTCGTTTGTGCTCTAGATTCAATCTTCCACTTTATCAAAGGTCCTTGCCATCAACAGTACCTTCCTTCTCTGGTGTATTTCCTATCATACTAGCTCTTCTTCAGCATGTAAGTAAGAATTTTTAATTTTAAAACACATGTACCCCCGGGGCACCTGGGTGGCTCAGTCAGTTCATGATTTCACAGTTCAGTTCGTGAGTTCAAGCCCTGTATTGGGCTCACAGCTATCATTGCAGAGATCCCTTGGATCCTCTGTTCCCCTCTCTCTCTGCCCCTCTCCAGCTCACACTCTCTCAAAAAGAAACATTTTTTTTAATTTGTAACAAAATTAATAAAACACATGCACCTCAGTTTTTACCTTCCTTCTTTCTCCTCCATCGATATTTTTCTTAACCTCCCCATTCAGTGTAATCTGACTTTTATTGCTATCATCCCACTAACACTGCCTTCTGTGACTTACTCATTGCCAATATTAGGATTTTCACCCTTCGATTACTTAACCAATCTAACATATGTGACTCTGCTCAATACTCAACATTTCCTGAAGTTCTCTTCTACTGGTTTCTGCAATACCTAACACGGTTTTTGTCTCTAGCTCTCCGGTGGGTTCTCTTGGGTCATTTTGTTCCTTTTCTTCTGCCTATCCTCTTTTAAACGGCAGCCTTCCAGAATTCCATCTTGAGCCATGGTGACCTCCTCCACATGGGTAAGCCTCACCTACACAAGCTACCCTCAACAATCACGTATTATTTTAAATTCCCCAATCTACCTCTTCTCCCAGATCACTTTCCTATGCTACTTTTCAAGTTATAAATAGGGATAACACAGAGCTGCCCCTGAAACACCTCAAAAACAGGTACAGAGCTGAACTCCTTGTAAAATCAAGTTGACTGGCATAATTACTAGCAATGTGAATCAAGAGGCATAAAAATAGTAATCCTTTTTTAAGCTAATAACCTAAAGTCACCCATCCCATTCACACCCCCACCAGCAAAGTCCCAGTAGGGAGCCTAGCATTCCCCTCTCAAGGCTATAAAGGCCCCATTAGGATGATGTTAGAGTATGTCAAGCAGGGAGCCAGGGCTTTCGTCCCTGCCAGTCAGTAATGAACTTCTCTCCCTGAACAGTTCTGATGGAGATTATGTGGGGAAGCCTGGACTTCCACCTAGGAGTAATATGTAATGTCCCCCCCCCCCACCCACCCACCCAAGGTTTCCATGGAGGCTCAATCTCTACCTGGCAGTAATGAGGCAGCACCTCCACCTTCCTTTTCCTGCCAGAGTAGTATAAAAAAAAGTCAGCTAAAATAAATGGTTTGAGTAAGATCCAAAGACTCAGAACAAAGTATAAAAATGTATAAGATTTCAATTAGAAAATGCAAAAACTGTCATGATGAGCACTGGGTGTTGTACGGAAGTGATGAATCACTGAATTCTACTCCTGAAACCAATACTGCATTATGTATTAACTAGAATTTAAATAAAAATTTGGGGAAAAAAATCAAAATCCAGGAAGATCTCAAACAGAATGACAAAAATAACCAAAAGAACCAACATCAAGATGACAGAGATGTTAGAATCATCTGATGAAGACATTAAGGCAGACGGTCTTGATAAAATATTGAAGAATGTTTGGAATAAATGGGGGAAAAGTCTCAGAAATCAAGTCTCAACAAATATGCTTTAAAGAACCAAATGGGAACTTAAACTGGAAAAAAAACAATAACCAGAAAAAAAGTTCAAAGAAAGGTCTAAACAGCAGAATGGAAGAAGAAATATTCAATGGACTGAAAGACAGAAAAACAGAAACTACCCAATCTGAAAAACTGAGAGACTGGGGGGAAAAAATGGGGGGGTTGAACCTCACAGCCCCAAGGGACTATAACAAAAGATCTAATATTCACATTATTGGAATCCCGGAAAAGAGAGGACAGAGAGGGGCTGAGAAAATACTTGAAGAAATAATAGCTAAAAACTTCTCAATGTGGCAAGACAAAAACCTACAGTGAAGCAGCTGAGCAAATGCTATAAAGGAAAAAACACAAAGAAATCCATACCAAGACACATAATAATTAAACCTCTAAAAACTAAAGAAAAAGTCTTAAAAAGGCAGAGAAAACACCTTACCTACAGGGAGAAAAACAATTAGAATGTCTACAGATGGCTCATCAGAAACCATGGAGACCAGAAGTGACACAATTTTTTAGATGCTAACCAAAAAGGACTATCAACCCAGAATCCTATATCCAGAAAAAAAAGTTGCCCCCAGGAATGAAAATAAAGCAAATAAAAGTGACTATATCACCAGCAGACTTAACTCTAAAAGAATGGCGGAAGAGGTTCTCTAAACAGGAGGGAAACAAAGAAGGAATCTCGGGAAGGAAGGAAGGATGGATGAATGAATGGATGGACATGGCAAAAATATGGATAAGTAGGACAGACTTGCCTTCTCTTCAGTTTTCTATAATACGCTTGTAAGTTGAAGAAAAATTATAATACTGTTTGATGTGTTTCAATATGTATGTAGAGGAAAGCCTGAAAATAATTATAAGCAGGAGAGAGGGAGTAAAGAGACATAAAGGGAAGTAGGTTTTTATACTTCACTCAAACTGGCAAAATGAAGGGGTGGACTGGGTGGTTTAGTCAGTTGAGCACCCAGGTCTTGGTTTTGCCTTGGGTCATGATCTCAGGGTTCTGGAGATCGAGCCCCACGTCATCAGGCTCTGCATTGAGGGCGTCATCGGGCTCTGCATTGCATTGGGATTCTCTCTTCTCTCTTCTCTCTCTCTCTCTCTCTCTCTCTCTCTCTCTCTCTCTCTCTGTCTTTACCTCTCCTCCCCCTCTCCCACTCACAATCTCTCTTTCTCTCAAAATAAATAAACATTAAAAAAATAAAACTGGTAAAATGACAATACCAGTTGACTACAATAGTAGATGGAGATGGTAACAGCACTTGAGGGATTTTAGCTTTTTTGTGGGTGTTCTAGGTATAATAGGCTAAAATCCCACAGGTACTATTTTCCATCTCCATTATATTGATGAGGAAATTAAAGCTCCAAGTTGAGAAAATACACAGACAGTTGTTAAGTAGCAGATGAGACTCAATCCCATAGTTACCTGGCTCCAAATCCAGACTTCTTTTTCACTACATTAAAAAAGGGTTCTTCGAATTAAATCTTCATTCAAAAATGTGGGTGGTGGGGGCGGTAGAGGGGGTCCATTAACCTCTAACTGAAATTTAGCATTTAATTTCCTTCAATAAACCACTGTAGCAGTACCTGTGATGGTCACCAAAAAAAAAAAAAAATCACAGATATTTCATGTAACAGTTATTGCAGGCAAATCAGGTTAGCATTTATACTCAACACCAGTTAAAAGGGAAAACTTTTGTTTTTGGTATTTCAATAACTAGACTTAAATGTAATTGGTTTCCTTTATAAACCTAGATACTTTATTTTATACACTCAAAAAACTGTATTCTGGGGGCGCCTGGGTGGCTCAGTCGGTTAAGTGTCCGACTTCAGCTCAGGTCACCATCTCGCGGTCCGTGAGTTCAAGCCCCGCGTCGGGCTCTGGGCTGATGGCTCAGAGCCTGGAGCCTGCTTCCAATTCTGTGTCTCCCCCTCCCTCTGACCCTCCCCCGTTCATGCTCTGTCTCTCTCGGTCTCAAAAATAAATAAACATTAAAAAAATTAAAAAAAAAAAAACAAACTGTATTCTGAGGAGTTCATACGTTTCACCAGACTGCCAAAAGAGTTCTTTGCACAAAAAAGGGTGAGGAACCCCTGCGTGTAGAACATTTCCCAAATTTTATTTCAAAAATCTTAATGGACCACAGCTTCCACTTGCCACTGGAATGGGCAGAACGGCTCTGTTTGAGGAGATGCCAAGGAAAGAAAACCTTTAAAGTCAAACTATGTCAAAAGCAAAACACTTTTTCAAGTTCTCAAAAAATCGATACCGTAAAAGTCTAGTCCTTAGATGACACTCAGAATCTATCAAAAAAAATCACCAAGAAACCCCCAGCATACACCATGAATTCATATGTGGTAATCTCCAAAAAAAGGAGATAATTCAAACCTCTAAACTCAGGAACAAGGTCATTAATTCCACCTTCCCCAACCTTCCACCTTTTACCCACCCCAGCCCACCCACTTCCTCTTAAACTCACACTATAATCTATATAAATCTAAAGGTGCCCTTAAATCACGTTTTCAATCAATCTCTTTGTTGAGAATTAGCAACATTCCAGTATACATACTTTCACGGAGAACACAGAGTTCCTCTTCTCTCTCCCATCTTACCTCTCCAAAAAGCAAAAGTATCCAAATAAAGGCAAAACTTTTTAGATGAATAACCACCAAGTGCATTTTTTCTAATCCCATGATCATCCAAACTTGGAAATAAGATTCCTTTCATTCACAAAGTCACCAAAAGGGTAACACATTTTAAAATAAATAAATAATCCTACCCGTCCCCCTAAAAAAATTATCAACTCTTGATGAAACATGCCCTCAGCCCAAAAGTTATCCACTTTAGAAATGAGCAAAAATGTCGAGAGTATAGTGCAAAGCACTGGCCTAGTATATGGTACTCTAGATGTTCTTTTAATCCTTGGTCACACCTACCTAAAACCACATTATGCGAGCATTCATTTTGTGCATCTACAAATAGTATTAAGAAATTTGTGATGGGAAAAGTTAAAGGTATCACTTCTTCATACAGGAAATTTACGGCAAAATTAATCATCAGTTCCTGTAACCAAGATGAAATCAGAGGCAGTGCTTTGGAGAAAGCTACAATAACAGTATATAGTAATTTTAGAAGCAAATCAAAACACACGTATACACACACATCCACACAAAACAATTTTGCTCACAAGTTCAAATATGAACTTTTTGTTGTAATAAAAATTGTACTCAATTTTTATTTGCTGTTTGAACAGTCAGGGAAAAAAAATAAAAAGTTTCCCACCCTGAAGGAAAACCCCTAAAGAACACACTTGTGTCTTGTCAACCAAGTCGTGATACCTTGAACATCATATGAAAAGCTAAGAGTTTCCATTTGACTACATTGTTGTTCTTCATTAACCATAAAATAACTCGGAAAATGTTTTATGAAGAAAAAAATATTAAAAATATGTATGTATACCTACCTCCCAACTTAGGAAATAAAAAATTAGCAACAATTCTCGACCCTTATATGTCTCTCAAAAGTCATATTCTCCCATCTTCCTCATCCCCACCCCAAGAGGTGATCGATCCGTACTTAAATCTGTTGTTTGTCATTCTCGTGCATGATCTATCCATACAGTGAATACCTCAGCTTTCTTAAGCTGCATTTTAGAGAGGATGCCATTACAAACCTTAGTCCCTCCACTAGCTTCCAACAGTGCCCTCTTCATCAACAGCTCTAGTAGAAACCCATCAAGTCATCAAGTGTGCTTCTGAGGAAATCTCATTCACTGATCCCACCCCTATTCAGTGCTCCCTCCAGATCCATACTGGTAACAGGTAGCAGAATTTCATCCATTAAATGAAATTATATCACTCCTTTCAGTTCCCCTCTAGTAAGTGTTGGCATTTTTTTAAATGTTTATTTATTTTTGAGAAAGAAAGCGAGAGAGAGAGAGAGAGAGAGAGAGAGCGAGCACAAGTGGGGGAGGGAGGGAGAAAGGGGGACAGAGGATCCAAAGTGGGCTCTGTGCCCCCAAACAGCAGCAAGCCCTATGCAGGGCTCCAACTCACGAATTGTGAGATCATGACCCAAGCTGAAGTCAGATGCTCAACCAACTTAGCCACCCAGGTGCCCCAGTGTTGGGGGTTTTATTCCAATATAACATTCATAGGCTGTAGTAAGACGATTATTGTATTTTAGGAGTTGGGAAACCCAATCTCAGCTTCCCTGCTTACTTGGTATAGGACCGTGGGCAAACAGCTGCTTCCCAAGCCCCCATCTCCTCTTCTACAAGATGGAAATAACAATGACCATGATCACCACCTTGCAATCATAAAGGGTTATTGCTGGTATTAAAAGGAAACCATATACACAAAAGTTCCCTGAATGCTCAAGTGCAAAACATCATAAAAGGTAAGTTCTAGTTAGTATAAAAATTTTTTTTTTTATTTTTTTAATGTTTTTTATTTATTTTTGAGACAGAGAGAGAGAGACAGACCATGAGCAGGGGAGGGGCAGAGAGAGAGGGAGACACAGAATTGGAAGCAGGCTCCAGGCTCTGAGCTGTCAGCACAGAGCCCAATGTGGGGCTCCAACTCACGAACTGTGAGATCATGACCTGAGCCGAAGTCGGATGCTCAACCGACTAAGCCATCCAGGCTCCCCAGTATAAAAATTCTTAAGAATTATTTTTAAAAAGTTAAGATGTGGCCAAGCAATTTTTGTAATTCATTAAATAACCTAATGCTTTTACTGCAGAATTTTAAAGTATTAACAACGCTAAAATAACAGGACTCTTCCAGTCTGTTTAAAATGAAATTGACTGCTACAACTAAATAATTTGCTCTAAACTCTACAATGAATCAAGATTCTTTTTATTCTTTTTTTGAGAGGACGAGAGAGCATGAGCTGGGGAGGGACAGAGAGAGAGAAAGAGAGAGAATCCCAAGCCAACTCCGACATGGGGCTTGAACTCACGATTCATGAGATCATAACCTAAGCCGCAATCAAGAGTGGCTGCTTAACCGACTGAGCCACCCAAGTGCCCCAAGATTCTCACTTCTTTAAAAACTATGATACAATGATTAGAAATTCTATGAAACCCTGCAAAAAAGTTATGCATAAACCATGTTTTTAAAGGTAATAAACACAACTAGACTGAATAGGGTTTTTTTCTTCTCTTCCTTTTTAAGCAATTTAGAAAACTCCACGGAATGACAGGATTTATTGATTGTGCAGGAATGAGTTCTCCACTCCATGAAAAAAGAAAACCACACTTTGTCTTCCAGGTTGGAAAGAGGAATTACCAATCCAAGTGTGAAGAATATCATGGCCCCAGTCAAAGATCAGTTCTATTATAAGCCAAAGCAGTGAGACATTTATATACTGCACAGGAAGTATGAAGACAACTTTTTAAAAATCTTAGGGAAAAAAATGCCAAACAAGATAAAACAACCTAACTGGAAAGAAAACCACACACACACACATACACACACACACACAAACTCCTAAACTTATGTGCCATAGGACTGTAAAATCTAAAAGGACCTTAGAATATGATCTATTTCAGAACCTTCATTTTACAGATGAAGAAACCAAGGCCAACAAAATATAGATCCTTTCACCAAATAAAATGTGGTATAACTGGGGCTCTGCCCTTAAAAACCTGTGAGTACAATGCAAGCATTCTTTGAGGATAAAAACAAAACAAAACAAAACAAAAACTTGTCACAAAATGCAAATTAGAGACAGCGAGTATAAGAAAGAAGGAAACTAGGAAAGGAGGGAAAGAAGAAAGGACAAGAAGTTGAGCAATGAGAAAGAGACACAACCCTAAAAGCTCGAAAGTAGTTATTAACCTGGCCTCAGTATCTCTACCCACAAGATACTTATTACAAAGGGAACAGTCATCACTTTTCAGTGGTTAACAGAGTGGTCCAATTCTACACCAGTATTGGGAAAAATAGACATGTGCCTCCCTAATATAAGGTATGTACTGGAGGAAGACTCTTCTTTTGTGATAGTTCTGCCGAAACTACCTAATTTGCTTCTAATGATTAGAAAACATCAGACAACCCAAATTGTGGAATGTTTTACAAATAACTTTAAGACTAAAAAGACATTGAAAATAAGTACAATGTCAATCCTGGATTGGATCCTAGACCAAAAAGATTTTCTTTTGCTATGCTATAGAAGACATTATTGGAACAACTAAGTTTCAATAATCTAAGTTAAAAGTATTACAACTTCCTGACTTTGGTAACTGTACTAAGATCATATTAAAGACTCTCTTTTTTGTTCTTCAGAACAGTAAAGGGACATTACTTCCACAACTTACTCTCAGAAAGTTCATCAAAAATATGTACAGGATTCAATGGAGGCACATGGGAGGGGCACCTACTCCAATCTGGATATTCTCTGGGGAAAGGCTTGCTGGAGATGAACCCTGAGTCACATCTAGAAAGATGACTAAGAATTAGTCAGATAAAACGGCATACTTGGTAAAGGACAGAGCTTCAGAAGAGTCATGGATGTGCATTTCACACAGATTGTGACTAAGCATGATCAGACTGTGCTTCTCCAGGAGCAATAGGCTGTGTGAGAGCAGGAATTTCAAACAGGATGGGCAGGCGTCTGGAGGTTGCCAGGTCTGGGGAGAGCAGAAGCCAGGGCAGCGTGTGCAGGAGTAATGGGACATAGATCACAAGGAAGCAGGGGAACAGAGAGGGAAGCAAGGCAATACTTTAAACAAAACCTCACTCACTATGCAATCTCAGCTCTCCTAATTTCAACTAAATGGAAAATGTTTCATGAACTTAACTTTAAAAGAAGAAAAAAAGAAGAAAAGAAACACAACTGAGACAAAAACTTCATTATTAAGGTAACTCATTAAATAAAAAGTGGTTTTGGGGGGCAAGGTAGTATAGTGTAGCCCTTAGCACCTGTAAGGTGCTTTGTAATCAGAAAATAAAGGTTCAAGTCCCATCTGAGCCATTATTGTGGGATCCTGAGCATTTAACCACTGAGCCTCAGTCTCTATAGCTGTAAAAAAAGACATAATAAATCATAAAGATTAAATGAGGCAATATTGATAAAGTTTTTAGCATGACGTCTAATACACAGAATATGTTCAACATATATTAGTCATCATTGATTCAAAATCTTCTTCATAGGTCCTTGTTCCTTATTAAATAGCAAAACAAACAGGTGCCTGGTTGGCTCAGTCAGTGGAGCATACAACCCTTGATCTTACAATTGTGAGTTCAAGCCCCACTTTGGGTGTAGAGATTACTTAAAAAATAAGATCTTTGGGGCGCCTGGGTGGCTCAATTGGTTAAGCGTCCTACTTCTGCACAGGTTATGATCTCACAGTCCGCGAGTTTGAGCCCCACATCGGGCTCTGTGCTGACAGCTCAGAGCCTGGAGCCTGCTTCTGATTCTGTGTCTCCCTCTCTCTCTGCCCCTCCCCCACTCATGCTCTGTCTCTGTGTGTGTCAAAAATAAACAAACATTAAAAAAAAATAAGATCTTTAAGAAAAAAACTTGAAATCATTAGTATTGTAATTCAGTTACGACATAAGATAGTAAAATGAAGTCCAACCACTGTACCAAAAACACAAAGTAAAGTCTACCTATAAAAGTACTACACAAGCTTTATAAACCATATTATGGCTTTCCATCTTATAATTCTGTTGAAACTTATTAATACAAACTCAAGGTTCAAATAGGAAATTAGAAGATGCCAGTTTCATATCCAAATACCAACTATTTATTTGGGGACATTACGTTGGGTGCCCTTTTCAATGTTAACTACTTAACCTGTACAAACATTTCACAACTGCAACTTTAATTAACAACAAAAAATTATAAATATGACAAGGCTTATAAATCACTCATAATCCATTTTAGTGCCATTCTAAATAAGTAGCTATGGAGAGGAATAAAAGTGAAGAAAAGTCATTAAAGTAATTAGTAGGACCCATTTTAGGCAATAGAGTATAGAATATTACACGGGGTTCCACTTAAAAAAAAAAAAAAAAGGAATGTGGGGTATTTTGTGACAGGCCAGTAAGACAGCTGGAACAAAGCTGTTGGAGCAACAGCTGTGCACCATGTACTGTTCATCTAAAACCACAAACTAAAGTAACCCATGTCAGACAACTTCACTTGACTAATCAGCTCTGCCAATGGCTCCTTCCTGAAACTGTCTGCTACAAAGAAATCTAAGTAAATACGTAATTTGCAATTAAGAAAGGAGAAACAATAAACAAAATCAGTCTGTCTTTAAACATAAAATTAAAACCCAAGAATCACAATCTAACATTATAACAAAACTTTCCATACTATTTTAACACCTGCTAAAATTATGATCACCTATCAGACTTTCTAATGGTAAGAAAATAATCCCAAAACCCAACATTTGATGAAGTCTCAATTGCTGATACATAATCTCACCAATTCCTACTCCATTCTTAATGCTCAGCTAAATGTAAAGTGTCTGACCATATAACACTGCAGTGATACAAAGCTGTTAACATTAAGTAACTTGATAATTGAGAAGTAGCTAATTCAAACCAAGGTTTGGCATGGAAATTCCATGCCAATATGTGAAAATAATTCGGGTAGTACTCAAGCTATTGTAACCATTCATTTAAACATCTGCAAGTTAAATTATCACAGACCAAGTCCACTGTTTTATACTTTATCTGCATTTTTTTATTCCCAAAACCCATGAACCCTTCTCTAAACTTAAATTCACTCTCAGTTCGAACAAGATCCACATCTGTGTATGCTTGCACACATGCATACACACGCTTAAGGCGAATTTCCCCACCTTACTGACATACCTTAATTTCAAAGACAAAAGGGACAAAAATTACAAATTTCATAGTCACGCAACTTTTCCACAAGATTTCTAAAACTTAAATGTTATACCTATCACAAAACTTCCTTTGCAGTTTGACTCAACTATGTGCTTACTATTCTTTTCCTCTCAGCTAACAAATTGCTGACTGTTGTAATCTCAACCACATGTCATCATTTAACCAAAAACAAGGCATTAAAAGAAAACCCACCAGGAAACAAGACAAAAGTAATAAATCTTTTAAGACCTTACTCTCAGGCTGTTTTACATTTCCTGAGTCAGAATTTCCAGAAAGAAATTACAATAGGACTATCTTCTCTAAAGACTATTTTCAAAAAAAACTGAATGCTATGGATCAACTACTAAAACTTCTAACACAAGATTCATTCAAATGTACACGTTACTACGTTACTACGTATAGGTAATCTTTTAATTACAAAGAAACTCTGAAATCCAAAGTGAAAAACAGTTCGGTTCTTTGTCTTCTTTAGTAACCAGCAGCTATGGAACCAGAATAGACACAACTCATCTTTCTTAAGACCACTTTCTTTTCCCAACGATTTACTATTTCCTGTTCAAGACCTAATACTAACAATTAATAAATATTAACATATTTTGCTACATGATTACTTCTATGTAACAGAAGTATCCTTGGTCTATGACTCTCAAAATCTAAAGTATAAAATATACAAACAAATACAACTAAGGGGCAGACATTCGGGCAAAATATTCCAAATCTATAAAATCCTTTACTGAAATACTTGTTTTACTTGTAAACATTCTCGTGTTTACAGGGCTTAAAATAACAGTGCCAAAGTGAATCAAACACAGAATGGTTATCTTGTCCAAAGCCACAGTCATATATAAGCTAAACCAAGATCTACATAAATGTCTTGACTCACAAAAAGGATTCTTTGCACTACCTCAAACTGTCTTTTCTCAGATAAGCAGCATGAATTTTTTCAGGTCTAGGAAATCTTTTTAAAAAAACAAAAACATGGCAGCTGTTGTGGTTAATGTCACAGACTACATATGACTATGACAAAAGCAACCACAAGGAATAAGTGTCACAGAAACAAACTCTACTCTACTTTTAAAATAATTTCTACATTTATACTCTCAATGCATGGTAAATAAAGCAATAAACTCAATTAAGCCTGCATAAATAAAAATTAAAAACAAAGAAAATATAAAAATAAAAAGGATAAAAATGTATTTATCTAGATTACTTCACAAATACATAATCAAATTACACAATAAATGTGAATGGGCTGAATTCCCTACCAAAAGACAAAGACCCTCAGATTTGACTTTTAAAGATCACATTAAATACTGTTCACAAAAGCTTACCACAAAATAACCAAAAAAGAAATGTAAAATATCAATGAAGTAAATGCATACAAACAGAAAGCAGAACGGCAATGTAATATCACAGGATGAAAATCAAGGTTAAACTCCACACGAGACTAATACTACTGAATTTTAATACAAAGATTCAAGCATAACATTTTATATATAAAATTATGACATCAAAATAAAGCAAAATAAGACACTCAAGGAAACTTAAAACACAGTCTTCATGGGATATTTAATGAATGTATTTCAGAGTTTCACAGATTAAATAGGTAACAAAAAACAGAAGCTATAAAAGATCTGAATATAATCAGCAAATTCCATTATAATAGATTTGAACAAAACTTTGCACCTTAGAAGCTACAAATGAATACTCATTCTTCTCTTGTGTTCTTAAAATATTTACAAATATTAATAGTATTTGGCCACTAAAAATTCTTAATGTTCCAAAACACAGAGAATTTATAGGTCACATTCTTTGACCACAGCCTAACAAAGCTAGAAATCCACAGAAGGATCCACTCAACCCTTCCCCAAATGTGCATCTTAAAAATTAAGGAGACATCCAAACAAATGAAATTTATCTAAGAATACAAAGTACAAGATTTCATATCAAAGGAAGCAATGCAAAATCAGTCTTACAGTGCCTTTCCACAAGTCATTAAGGGCACTACAAACATCCTAGAAAACCTCTCACTACAATTTCTTTAAAATGCCATGTAAATTACCTAAAGTACTACTGTAAAAAGTAGATGGCAATCTCATTTAAAAAAAAAAAAAAAAGGAAAAAGAACAAAAAAGTTTATGAAATCATGAAAAGACATCTATACAATATCAAATAAGCACACTTCGGATCACATACATACACACACATGCTAAAGAAAGGACTTCTTTTGCTTCTAAGCCATTCCAATTTCTATACCTACAGCAAGAAAAACCTTTGCCTTGATCTTCATCTTACAGCATCTCACACTCACTGTCTCCCCAGCTTCTTCCATGTGCCTCAGTGCAGAAAGCTTAATCTTGAAGGGTAAATAAACCTGAAAACTATCCCTTTTAACCACCTCTAATTCTCCAAAATGAGAATTTTGGAGCCAAAACCCCAAATATGACTGAATTAACAGAATTTCACATTTGTTGAAATCCTGCTGATACTCCAAAAATTAAAGCCCCCTGGTATCAACCTGCCCTTCAGCATCAAAAAGATTGAGAATCCAAGGGCCCCACAGTAATTCTGAAGGATGGCCAGTTCTTTACCTCCAACACCAGGAATGGCTAAAAGCAACTCTTCATGGGATGATACATTTTTAAAAACATACTCTACTACACAGGGAAAAACGTCTCCCCCTGGAAGGAGTTATTTCCTTAAATAGCACCAAACTTTAGAAAATAGCAGTTTTGTGGCCTTAAGAAAAAAAAAAAAAAAAGAACATTACCACTGGTTAATATCAGACTGAGATATCAAGGGCATTAAATCAGTTTGAGACAGTAATTAGATTTCACATCCAGAAAACTACATCAATGATACAGAAGGCAATTTGGCAAATTTTCCTAGAATAAAGACTATCTTCTTTTTTGCTGATTAACTTAACACAGTATGGTATAATGATTGCAGAGAATCGATGCATAAATAATAAGTATTTCATGAGATGATTGAGAAAATGAATTCAAAAATGAAGAAAACCTTCCCAGACCTGAGATGAGAGGGTTTCATCATTTCCCAGGGAAACCTAGTGAACAGAGAAAAAGTTCTACCCATATCCTGATAAATGTTTCCATTTCCAGTGATAAGCAAAGGCTACAAGCATGCAAGCAGAATCCTGCAGGACAGAAATGGGAGGCCCACCAGCCAAATAAAGGTCAAGAATCAGAAAACAAAGATATACCCCCACTGTCATAGTACAAAAACGCTGGGGGGCCCAACAATTTTATGTCCAGCCAAATC
The DNA here is from genome assembly GCF_023721935.1 of Panthera uncia. Lineage (NCBI taxonomy): Eukaryota > Metazoa > Chordata > Mammalia > Carnivora > Felidae > Panthera > Panthera uncia. The sequence continues at coordinate 42,836,203 of NC_064808.1, read as the reverse complement.
ATCACTTACCATGCAAAAGTAAATATAACCTTGGCTATCTTTACAGTAAAAATACTTGAAAGTATTCTCCAAATCACATTTCAAAATAAAGACTAGCTGTTGATAAAGACTACCTGTAAGCACTGACACCAGTGAGAATGACACAAATGGCAAATAAAAGCAATGACCCTTCATAGGAAAAAGATTAATACCATTACTATTTACTATTATAATAGCAAAACAGAATGTAAAAGACAAAAAACAATCTTTTAAAAACACTGCAACACACACTTGGTTGCTTTAAATAAGGACACTAAATTTATGAAAGATATGGGTGGAAACAGCAAACAAAACTTCTAACTTCCTCACTTCCCATAACTGGGAATAAAACAGTATTATTCTAATTTTCTAATTAAAAATGTTTATGAATAATTTTAAGGTAAATCTGAGTAAAAAAAGATAGAAAATATATAGCAAAATACAAGATTAGTACAAAGGGAGGTCGTTATGCTAAAGATCATGACCAAAATCTGTACTGACCTAATAGAAATTTTTCAACCTTTCCCTCAAGATACCTGCCTACAAAATTAGACAGAAATTTTCTCCTTAAACAGAACAAGTCAATCCCCTTTTGCCTCAACTTGGTTTCTTTAGGCTTAATTTCACTCCATGCCGAGCTAGACTGATTATGAAGACCAGATTTTGTCAACATAACTGAATAGAACAAACTCTGCTTATTATCATTACCTAAATAAAGCAACATCAGAGGTCTTAGTTTTGATCACTTGGCCAAGGTGACGTCAGCCAGGTTTCCTCACTGTGGTTATTATTTTCCCTCAATAATTAATACCTTATGGGCAGATACTTTGAGACTATGTTAATATCCAGCTACTCTCAAACCCACCAGTTTTAACATCTATTTATGATTCTGACTTGAATCAACTGTTATACTGCCAAATAGTGATTTTCTAATTCCACCACCTCCCCTAAGTTTATTAGAATTCTACCGTAAGAACTTTCCTTCCTCCTTCATTTATCCCTATGGATTCACAGATTCTTACTTTATGGACAATAATCAATTAGTATCATTATTCGATGGACTATATTGTCCCAGAGTTAGCCAATGGGAGTTCTTTGGGTTGGCTGTGTCTCTTTGACATGTCACCATTGTTTTGTCTTTTGAGCACTATCTTACTTTCTGGCACTACAAGATGTTCCTAGCTCATCTTCTATTCTCTGCTCTAGGCCTGGGATTAGTCACTTCTCCAAGTTTCCTTCTAGTAAAGAAGGGTATTTAGAAACCAAGATCTGGCTCTAGGTATTCTCACTGCTAATAAGAAGTCGCGATTTCTATGTACTCTCAGCATACAGAGCTGAAAAAAAAAAAAAAAGGCACAGATATGTGCATGTGTATCCACATGCATCTTTTTCTGCATCTATAATTTTTAAACCATGAATCTGTGACAACATCTTCAATTCCAGGCAAGCATCTGAGTTGAGGCTAGCCTTCCCCCTTTCCACATTTAAAACTCCCTTCACCAACAATAAGAAAGTTGGCTCCCATTTTCCACAACATATTTACTTATTTGCTTAATCCTAGTATAGAAAATTGTTGGGGTGCCTGGGTGGCACAGTCGGTTAAGCGTCCGACTTCAGCCAGGTCACGATCTCGCGGTCTGTGAGTTCGAGCCCCGCGTCAGGCTCTGGACCGATGGCTCGGAGCCTGGAGCCTGTTTCCAATTCTGTGTCTCCCTCTCTCTCTGCCCCTCCCCCGTTCATGCTCTGTCTCTCTCTGTCCCAAAAATAAATAAAAAACGTTGAAAAAAAAAAATTGTTTCAGAATTGAAAAGCCATGTCCCTTTCTCTCTCTCTCTCTCTCTCTCTCTCACACACACACACACACACACACACAGCCTACTAACTAGAGTTCAATGTTTGCTTCAAGTTCTTTTTGTCTTTATCCTGAGGACATAGTCCAAACACCCAGTTCAAAAGTTAGTTTTTTTCTTTCCCCCCTTCAGTGTAGTTATCTTACTCATTTGAAATAAGGTTCGGTTCATTTATTTCCTTTATTTTTTTTTAAGTTTATTATTTTGAAAGAGAGAGAGCAAGCGAGGGAGGTGCAAAGAGAGGGGGAGAGAGAATCCCAAGCAGGCTCCATGCTGTGAGCACAGAGCTGGATGTGGGGCTTGAACTGATGAACCATGAGGTCATGACCTAAGCTGAAATCAAGAGTTAGCTTCTTAACCCACCAAGCCACCCAGGCGACCCTAGTTCATTTATTTGTTTGTACTCCACCTGAGGGTGGTTTTTTCTTCACCACTTGATTGTACTCGTGTTTGCTGTTTATGGACTAAGTATGTGAAACATTAAACATGGTTCCAAAAGTCAGAAAGTATCCTCAGAAAGGTTACCAACCCCATTCTTTCTACCCCTTCCCCCTCATTCCTACCCACCCTCTCTGGCTAACCAATAATCTCATTAATCTCTGATTTATCCATTCTGTGTTTTTGTCCCAATAACCAAAAACATATGTATTTTCTTATTTCCCCTTCTTTCTTACACAAAATGCAGTATACTGCACATTATGCAATAGGTATTTTGCACTGTTTTTTTCACTGAACAATTTATCCTGGAAGGCCCTTCACATCAGTTCATAGAAATCTTTTTTTTTTTTTACAGCTACATAATGCTCCACATGTACCATATTTTATTCAATCCCTCTCCTATTCTGTAAGTGTTTCTAATTTCTTCAATTACAAACAATGCTGTGACCTCATGTGTGTGTATTTTAAGGGTAAATTTCTAGATCTGGTTAAGCACAGATAGAATCAAATCTACATCTATTTTACATCTCCTGATATAATGCACTAAGAAGAATTCATTATTTCTGTGTTGTTCCTCCCCTGCAAATGCAGAACCTGAATTTAACAATGAAGAAACAAACCCTAGCTAGCTATGTTAAATGTTACTTAAAAGGAAATAATTGGATTATATGGACATTTTCAATTGTAGAAAAATGTGTTGCTGGGAAAAAAAAAAAAAAAGAAAAAAACAAACCCTAATCAAGGAACTCTACAAATAAGATACACGCTTCAAAAATATCAATGTCCTAAAATACAAAGACTAAAAAACAGTTCCAAATTAAAGAAGATATGGAAACTGAATGCAATGCTTAATCTGAGATATTCTTTTGCTATAAAGGGCATTATTGGGACAATTGGCAAAATCTGAAAAAGCTCTACATGTTAGATTACTAATACATCAATGTTAATTTCTGATTTTGGTTATATATCTTGTTTATATAAGCAAATGCTCATTTTTAGGAAATATACATGGAGATACTTAAAAATAAGTGGTCACTGTCTTCAACTTAGACTTAAATGATTTTAAAAAAGCATATATGGGGAAAAGGATAAAACAAATATGGTAAAATGTTAGCATTTGGAAAATCTGGGTAAAGTTTTTTTAAAAAGCAACACTGAATATTACTTTGACATTTATATTCGTACTTCTAGTACTGAACATGTACTTACTTGTATACAAAGCTCTTTCTCCTAGAAAAAACATCACCATACGAGGCGGCAAGATAAGTTGGCTGGCAATATTAAACTCCTAATGTATACAAACAACAAGTTCTGTGACTATAATATTTCTAATTAAACTATGATTTAATGCATGTAACCAATAAACAATCATAGCGCTTTTATACAACACTAAAAATAAAATATAATTTATAGGGTGACAAGGAACTCAGTCTAATTATGTCTCCAGTAGCACAATTTTAGACAACTTACATTTCTTTGTTTCTTTCAGAACCACACAGAAAATACGTGAATATATAAATATTTGTCTTTTTCACAAAAGCCTGAGAGACATTTCTCTTTGCAAAGTAGAAATAAATCAAAGGGCTACCAAGGACATTACTTTAAGTTTCAATCCCAAACACAGACTCAGCAACTCTATCTATCCAAAGTAATTCAAGATCAAGGCCTTACCAGTAGATTCACTATTAACTAACATTGTCTACCAGCAGAATGAAAGTCTTTTACTCATTATCACTTTTCAGTAAGAAGGGCACAAAAGAACTAATACTCTAAACACGCTTCTATTTTTCCTAACAGAAAGAAAGAAAGAAAGAAAGAAAGAAAGAAAGAAAGAAAGAAAGAAATGTTCACATTGCATCACAAAATCTCAATTTTATGAGATCAGTTTTAATTTGAAAAAGGAAACTTAAGGAGTGCCTGGGTGGCTCAGTCAGTTGAGCTTCAGACTGTTGATTTCAGCTCAGATCATGATCTCACAGTTCATGGGATGGAGCCCGAGTCAGGCTCCACAATGTCAGGGGGGCCTGCTTGGGATTCTCTCTCTACTCCTCTCCTACTCGTGCTCTCTCTCTCTCTCTCTCTCAAAATAAACTTTTTTTAAAAAGGAAACTTAAAATAAAAACAATACTGCTTCAAGAAAGTCTCTTTCCCCACTCCTTCCCCCCTTTTAAAGTTACCAATTTATATGCCTAACCGAACCAAAGACTGACTTTCTTTCTTTTCTTTTTTCTTTTCTTTCTTTCTTTCTTTCTTTCTTTCTTTCTTTCTTTCTCTCTCTCTCTCTCTCTCTCTCTCTCTCTTTCTTTCTTTCGAGAGACAGTATCCCAAGCAGGCTCCACATTGTCAGTGCAAAGCCTGATGCAGGTCTTGAACTCATGAAATGTAGGATCATGACACAAGCCAAAATCGAGTCCAATGCCCAACTGACTGGGCCACCCAGGCGCCCCTTAAGGACTACTTCCATTTCAAAGCTTGGTAAAGACCCACACTTCAGCAACACAGGTGAATTAAAAATCCCATCCCAGTAGGCAGCTGCCTGTCACCATCACTTTGCCTTCTAATGGTACTCGACCAAGGGAAAACAGGATTCTTGACACTCAACAGAAGCGTCTCCACTAACTCCTGCAACTTCCCCATCCCAATAAGGAGACACACATGTAAGAATGAGTTTTAAGAAAACCTAGGTTAGAATTTCCTTCTGCTTATCCTCTGTTAAAAGTGATCATCCTTTCCCTTGAGTGCTTACTATTTCTATGCAGGAACCGCCAGCACATCCATTTCAGGTGTTACCAAAATGAGGCAATCTCTAGTATGTACCACCATCAGCTGAGGTGCCTTATTTTTCAATGCTAAGAATTCACTTGTAAATTCCTCTGAAAACATAATCTGCACACAAAAAAACAAGTCTACAGTATAGTTTCAAACTCACAGACACAAGTTATTTTAATTGCAGAGAGTGTCTTCCAGACATCGCAACAGAACAGCAATTCTGGAATCTAAACTCACAACCTTCACACATGGATCAATTAACTATAACATAAATACATGTGTCTTGAAATCTCTTCTAGGCTCTCCACCCCAAGGAAAAGGCAATGAAAAAGCATCCAGCAAAAGACAAACTCTGGGTTAAAAGCAATGTCTGAGTCAGGTCCAGCTAACAGGTTGTAAGACTAAAACCCAGTGAGTAAGGAATCAACTACCCCCTACATAGTTCAAAATGTGACAAACTGCTCAACAGAAAGTCAGGATACTAAACAAAGAATAGAAGATGGGAAATTCCTCTCTTTAATTTTATAAAACATGTGTGGTCTCTTCTCAGAGTTAGCAGGTAAAGCATTAACCTCAAACCCAACGATTACTCCATCTTTTCCTAAAATCAACTTGCAACTGATAAAAAGAAGTTTCCCCGACTCAAAACAGGATCAATATTCATCACCTCAATACCACACAAAGTGAAGAGGAGAGTTTGAGGTTGGGGTGGGAGGCAGGGGGTACTGAAGACTTAAAAGACCAGATTACGTGTCAAGGAAAAATAAATACATTACAAATTTTGTTTCGGAAGAACAAGATACAGAAGTAATAGAAGCAATTAAAACCAGGTAACAATTATTAACATACTCTGCAGATGGCACTGTGCTGAACAATTTGCGTGCATTATTGTAATTATTCCAAAAAACCTAAAGGTACTACTTAATTTCCCTTTTCATATAGGGAAACTGAGGCTTGGGGAACCCAAGAAACTTGACTAAGGCACACAGCTGGTTAAATGAGAACCTAGAATTTCAAAGGTGCAGGTTTGTTCACCCAAACTCAGTGTTTTATGGAGAAAAAAAAAACTAAAGCCTTGAAAAGATTAGGAGAGATTAAGAAATTCCCTAGCATCACCTGAGTAAGGAAACCTAGAATTCAGATATGCAAAATTCTCTCCATTTCTTTGTACAATGCTAAGATCACTTCCTAACTACTCATCATTTAGGTATTTACTCATCATTTAGGTATTCCATTTACCAACAGAATTTAAAACATTTTTCAAAAAACTATGAACAACAAAAACATATTTTACGTCTTTATACAGACATTTTATGATCTGCTAAAGTCATTTTTAAGGAGAAAATGCACTAATTATTGCCTTAATCTCCTATTTTGCAGCTCTTCATATGCTAAATCACAAGTATACCTAAGGTTACAGAAAGTCAAGGCTAAATACAAAGTGTTTTTACATTCTCCATTCCCCAATTTATTATATTTTTTCTGCTCAAGATTATATCATAGAAAAATATATACGGAACACTGTAAAAAGGATGTTTCAGAAGACTTAAAAAATAAATAAAACCAATTTGTGTCATCCTGATCCACAAAGAGAACTCACTTCCGCTTGTTAAGATTATTATCCTTCTGCCATCTCCTCTCCCAATTACTACTGCTAGACAATCACAGCAGAATGAATTTTAATTTCCCAAGAGTCATACAATAAATAGTGGCTCTATTAAGTGTAGATGATAAATAGTCACTTTAGCTCCATAATATAAGATTAATATAACAGCAATAACATCTGTAGATTTATTATGCACTAGGCATTGTTTTAAGCCCTTGACATATGTTAAGTCTAATTTTCACAACAACACTATCTGGTACTTTCTATCTCTCCGGATTACAGATGGGGAAAATTGAGATACCAAGAGGTTAAGTAATTTATCTAAGATTATACATGCAGCAAGTGGCAGAGCTGAGACTCCATGGAAGTGGTCTGGCTCCTACCTCTCCAGAAAGTCTCCTCCGATGTCAGAACCTATATTACTCCCTTTCACTGGCTCCAATTCATCTGCCTCTCCCACTCCCCTCCTTGCCTGCCTTCTCTCTCCAAACTAGCATATAACTCCCCCATGCTCACAGAAGGTATGTCCTCTCTCCCTACCGCCAAGCCTACACAGCACTTTTATCAAGTCTTTGCAAACTGACTTTTACCCAATTCTGAATTCTCTTTGCATTTAAATGTGTTACAGAACTGTACACAGACACTTATACTAGCAGCAATCATTAAGTGAGCACATATTACGTGACAGATACGGTGCTAACAATATTCCCATAATTTATAGGATTATAAACAATGTGTCAGCCCACCCGTTTTACTGATAATTAAATTGAGGCTCAGAGATGCTGAATATTCTGGCACTGTTCTCACAACCAATATATGACAGAATAAGACAGACACTTCAGTGGACTCAAAGCTCACTTTTTCTCTATGTATATATATGTATGTCTTTCACATGCATACACACCTTCCCTTCTTTTATACCATCTAGTACAGTACTATTCATGAAGGTGTTTCTTTAACAAATGAATTCTAGAAAATCATTTTAAAAATAGCAATTACTGTTATCTTAACAATTTCTAAAACCATTTCCCAAAAACAAAAGGTTCCAGTACCTTAATTAAGTAACTTAAGATTCAAATACATTCAGATGATCCCTCCCCACCCAAAAATAAAAACCTAAGTATGTGTGGTTTAAACCTGTCAGGTGACACTTTACTAATACTGGAACCCAGAATTATCCTCTCACTCATCACCACCACCACCAGCCCAACAACAGTCCCCAAAGAAAGGTTTAGCTATAAATTGTTTTGCTCTGCCATCAGTTAAAGTCTCTCTCTGGGCCCTAGGGATATAACATAACATCCCTGATTCTGCAGCCTGCTAAACTTAAACCAATCTCACCTCTTACAAAGTGTGATTTTTTTTTTTAACCCACTAATGAGCATACTGTAAATATTCATTACACAAACGTCTTCTCTTCCTGGATACAAAGGTTTTAGCAGCAGTTTTTAACCCCTTGAAATATTACAACAGCAAATTATTGCTCATTTAGGCAACGTGAAAGGTAACAATCACATTTAACAGTACTCTGTATTTTAATGTCACTACAAACGTGAAGTGAAATGAAATACGCCATTCAAGTATCCCAGTTGATAACAAATGAATGAAACGGAAACCAGAAATTAATTCTTCACCAAAGCATCTTAGCAGTACTCTTGTGTACTAAGAATATCTTTTGTTACCTGTTATAACGGGGTCCCTTCCTTCTCTCGCAGCGTATGCCACACCTTTTAGGTTGACAAAAGCGGAGAGACATCTGGGTTTCTCATTTTTAAAATCCCGAAAAAGATCGCTCAACCTTCTTAACCAGAGCAAATCCTAAGAATGAAGAATTCCATCGCAATTGTCTTTACCACAAGCCCTGACTTTCGCCTCCAGCATCCAAAGAGGTCTCGGGGTGGGGGGAGTGGGTAGTTGGAACAGATACAGCAGGCACGCCCCGGTCGGTCATCTCCGAGCATGGCCCATCCCAAACTTCACCTTGGCAAAGGGAGAAGCAGGAAGGCACCAGGAATTCCTAGGAAATGGTCTCACCCCTATCCTATCGGAGAACATTCTCAACTTCCTCGAAGCCACCATTTCCCTCGGGCATTCTCACACACCTCCCACCCGGACACATTACCTAAGAGATTACTTAAAAGAAAAGCACAAATACACACAAAGAGAAACACACAGCTCGATCGGGCAGCTCCGGCTCAGCGTGCGCAGAGAAACCCGCAGACCACGCGGAGCCGCGGCCAACTTGCCACCGCGATCGCAACCGACGGTGCAGGAGGCGGCCCGGGGCGGCTGGAAGCCCAGCTCGAGGGGCTGCAAGCCCTACGCCCGACGCCCGGAGCCCGGGCCTCGGGGCAGGAAGACGGGCGCGGCGGCGCAGCCTCCCCGGAGGGCTCGGCCCCGGCCGGAGCGATAAGGTGGATCGACGCTTCCCACCCTGCCAGCTCCGCCCTCCCGGACACATTCCTGAGAAGCCCGACTCCCGGGACGCCGAGCAGGGCGCCGGGCAGGCAGGAGCGCGGCGCCACGGCCGCAGGGCAGGAGGGCAGAGCCGGGCCCTCACCCCCGCCCGCCCCCGGCCCGCGCGGCGCCTCCGGGGCGGGGTCGCGTCAGCAGCCCCGCCACAGGTAGCGCGAGCCCCCGCCCGCCGCCACCCCGACGCCCCCGGCAGGCCCGCTCCAGGTACCTGGATGAACTGGATGGTAAGCGCCGACTTGCCCACGCCGCCTCCGCCGACCACCACGAGCCGGTACTTCTCCTGGCCGGAGCCGTCCCGCCAGCCGGCCGCGGCCATGGGGACGCCGCCGAGCCCGCCCGGCCACGCCGAGCCGCCGCCCGCCCTAGGCCCGGCTCCGGGGACGTGTGCGGCCGGCGGGCTGCGGGCGAGCGGCGGGCGGGGGTCCCGGGCGCCGGGAGCTGCCGGGAGGGCCGCTCCGGGCGGCAGCGCGGCGCCCGGGCTGGCCGGGTCCTGCCCGAGGCGCGGAGGAGCGGGAGGACCGCAGGGGCCAGGGGCGGCAGCGGCCGGGGGGCGCGCTCCTCCTCACGTCGCCGCAGCGCCTGCCGAACGCTGCCTCCAGCGCCGCTACAAATGGCCGTCTGGGGGCCGGGCTGCTAGGCTGAGGTGCTGCATATGCATGAGGGGGCGGGGCGAGGCGGGGCCGCACTGGCCTGGGCTGGGATTCCGGCGCTGACCCCCGGCGGCTCAGACCCCCGCGGACCCGCCCCTCGGATCCCGGGACTGTGAGCGCGTGTGCGTGAGTGAGTGCGTGCGTGAGTGAGTATGCGCGTATGTGTGTCTGAGTAGGTGTCAAGTGGGAGTGAGAAGAAGACAGCAGACAGTGTGTGACCATAACTGTGTAATGTCAGGGATTGTCAGGGATTATGTGGATGAAAAAATACAGTATGTGAAGGCGTGTGTGAAAAATAGAGCTGTTGTCATCTTAACCCAATTTTTGCAGGAGAGTAAATATCCTGTTTTACGAGTACAGATGGTGATCGTGATTGTGTGAAAACCAGTGTGTGACAGTGATTGAGGATCAGAGCTATGTCACAGTAACTGTGTATGGGATGGGTTGCAGTGATGAGGTTGTGTGACAGAGACTAGACTGGGCATGGGGAATAAATCACGGTGATGGAGGGTGCATGGACGAGAGTGAATGGGCAGGTTTTGTATGTGTCAGGAGACTGTCCTGGTTTTCATATTTGTGTGTATGAAATATGTCATAATTGTACAGAGGAATATACGTGAGAGGTTAGTTTGTAATTAAGTTCACACTACATACCAGGCACTGTGCTCAGTGCTAGAGATCCTTTCCTAAACCAAACAGTGTCCCTGCCCTCAGGGAACTTAAGAGGCCAGTGAGGGAGACAGCCAGGACAATAGGCAAATTATAAGGCATAATGATAAGGGCTATAGCTATTTAGCATCTGTGCCCATGGCAGAAGCATTCACCCCAGAGCTGGGTGGTCAAGGAAGGCTTCCTAAAGACGTGAAGAATCAATAATAGAAACAGGCAAATCATTAGAAGAAAAGTAATCCAGGGAAACGAAACTGCATGTAAAAAAGTCAGAGCTGAGAAGATAAGAACTGTCACATGATTTTGAATGTACTGGGGAAGTTCTCGTGCCAGTGATTGTGTATGAGAAGTGATTATCGATGTGTATGGTAGTTTAACCAAATGTAACAGGAATCACAGCTCTGGGAAGAAATAGGGTAGGGTAGTAGATAAGGCCATGGGCTCTGGGGCCAGACTGTCTGGATTCAAACCCTAGCTCTTCTACTAATGGTGTGATGTTGGGAAGTGAACCTCTGTGCACCAAGTTTTTTCCTCTCTAAGGATAGTAAGACTTACCTACCATCAGGGCGTTTTATTTTGTTTTGGTAAGAATCAAATGAGCAAATACATTATAAAGCACATAAAACAGTGCCTGGCATGCAATAAGCATTTATGGCAGTTTGGGAACATGACTGCAAGTTCTTGGACAGTATTTAGTGACTTGCTTGGAACCAATAGAATGCAGCAGAAGAGATGCTGTATAACTTCCAAGGCTGGGTCAGCAGAGGCCATGCAGCTTCCACCTCTTCTCTTGGGATTCTCACTCCGGGAGAAACAAAGTAAGAAGTTTGGCTACTCCAAAGCTGCCGTGCTAGCAAAGCATAATGCAAGGCAAAGATACAGCTGAGCTCCTAGCAGACCGCCAGCATCAACTGCCGGCCATGGGAGATATCTTGGGCACCCAACTCTGTTGAGCCTTCAGATGAGGGCAATCCCCACTGGCATCTGACTGCAGCTGCATGAGAGACCACAAGGAAGAGCTGCCCAGGCCAGCCCTTCCTGATCCACAGAATCATGAGCAAAATAAAGTAGTAAACTGGTTGTGCTTTTTTCAACTTTTTATTTAGAAATAATTTCCATGTGTAAAATATAAAGTACACCCATACATTTTTACCCAAATTCCACTATTGTGAGCATTTTACCCCACTTCCTTTATCTTTCTCCCCTCTCCATTTCTCTCTGCCATATATATGTATATATATGTATACATATACATATGAAAATTTATAATATTCACATATATATGTACATATATACATGTGTACATATGTGATTGTGTGTATATATATACACATATAATTTTATGATTATTCCTATATACAAATAAATGTGTATGTGCATATATAAATGTATGATTCATATATATTATATATATATAATCCATATATAAAGATGAGTTTTTTGGGGTGCCTGGGTGGCTCAGTCGGTTAAGCGTCCGACTTCGTCTCGGGTCATGATCTTGCAGTCTGTGAGTTCGAGCCCCGCGTCGGGCTCTGTGCTGACAGCTCAGAGCCTGGAGCCTGTTTCAGATTCTGTGTCTCCCTCTCTCTGGCCCTCCCCCATTCATGCTCTGTCTCTTTCTGTCTCAAAAATAAATAAACGTTAAAAAAAAAATTTAAAAAAAAAAAAAAAAGATGAGTTTTTTAACCATTTAAGGATAAGTTACAGACATTATGGCCATTTGCCCCTAAGTACTTCAGTGTGTATTTCCTAAGAATAGGGACAGTACAGTTATCATCTTTAGTAAATTTAATATTGATATGAATACTTAATCTACCATTCATATTCCAATTTTGTCAGTTGACTCAATAATGTGCTTTAGAGCATTTTCCCCCCAGCACAGGATCCAGTCCAGGGTCAAACACTGCATTTAGCCACCAAACTCTATTTATCTTTTTTTCGTGTGGTACAAAATGGTTGTTTTAAGTATTGGGGAGGAGGGGCAAAATGTTTGTTACCCAGCAGTAATAGCCAGAAGGGCCTCAGTGACAGATATTATTATCAGTGTGAAAAGGAGAAAAAGGAGAGAAAAGAAAGAGGAACCCACATCAAGGAAGTGCTGAGAAAGGACCAGTTATACTTCTCACAAATGTCTCCTAATATCTGCCTAGCCCTAAAATTTCCCATAATCCTTCAGGACCAAGAAGATGACCAGAGTCCTTATGCTCTTTGCCTTCTAAAGTACCAGTCTATTTTCAGTAGAATCTATTTCATTCACCTATTTGTGAGCTTCTTCTATGCCTGTGTCCTGACCAAGATGTTCTTTCCTTCCTGCTCTGCACCACTAAGATCTCCAGGTACAGGACAATTCCTGACACCAAGCGAGCAAACCCATCCTATAGGAAACATGTACTGGTTGCCTTCCAGCCAGCCATTCCTCCTTCCTTTCAAATAGTTATCTCCAAATTTTCCCTCTAGTTTGTGAAGGACACCCACCTACCTGCAGCTTCAGCCGTTCACTCTAATTCACTTAAGATTATCAATCTGCACTGGCCACAGTAGTTAGTGGGAGGGGAGATATAGTCTAGGTCAGGGCCATCAGGAACAGATTCAACTGTGGAATCAAAACTACAGTGTGATGCCATTTCATACCCACTAGGATGACTTTTCTGCTTTGGAAAACAGTCTAGCGTTTCCTCAAAAGGTTAAACATAGAGGGGTGCCTGCATGGCTCAGTCAGTTAAGTGTCCAACTCTTGATTTCAGCTGAGACCATGATCTCGAGGTTCGTGGGATCAAGCCCCACAGAGCGCAGAACCTACTTGGGAATTCTCTTTCTCTCTCTCTCTCTCAATAAATGAATAAAACTTAAAAAAAAAAAAGACTACTTAAAAAATGTTTTTAAAAACGTTAAACACAGAGTCACCATATAACCCAGAAATTCCCCCCAGTGTATATCCAAGATAAATTAAAACATGTATCCATACAAAAACCTGTGCATGCAAGTTCATAGCAACATTATTCATAATAGCCAAAAAGTACAAATAACCTAACTGTCCATCAACTGATGAGTGGACGAACAAAATGTGGTATAATCATACAATAGAATTTTATTTGGCAATAAAGACATGAAGTACTGATACATGCTGCAACCTGGGTGAACCTTAAAAATGCTACACTAACTAAAAGAAGCCAGTTAGAAAAGAGCACATATTGTATAATTCCATTTATATGAAAGGTTCAACCTAAGAAAATCTATGAAGACAGAAAGTAGATTAATGGTTGCCAGGATGGAGGGGAAAATGTGAGTGGTAACGGATATGAGGATTCTTTCTGGAGATAGGAAAATATTCTGAGATTAGATAGTTATGATGGTTGTACAATTCTAAATATACTAAAAACCATTGAATTATACACTTTTTAGAGTGAATGTTATGGTATAGGAATTAAATCTTAATAAAACTGTGGGGAGAAAAGATTGAACTGCAGGATTTTATTTGAGCTATGAAGGAAATGTCTTTTTACTTCAAGATGTTCCCCATATCAGCTCTATTCCTTTATTGATTGATTGATTGATTGATTTGATTTGATTCAAAGTTGAGTGTTCAGCACGCAGGAAGCTTATATGCTCAACTCCACCTAGACTTCTATTCCAAAATGTTTTCTTGGCCTTAGAAAATATCCCAAAAGCCTACACAAAAATAAATCTTTACAAAAACATAGGAGAATATGGGAAAGAAAGAACTAGTTGTCATTCAAGCCAATTAAAGATGAATTTTCATCTTAATCTGAAAAATGTCCTTCTCAAGTAGCTAGAATAGAATAGAGTATAGGGGCACCTGGGTGGCTCAGTTGGTTAAGCATCCAACTTCAGCTAAAGTCATGATCTCATGGTTCATGGGTTTGAGCCCCGCATCAGGCTCCATGCTGACATCTCAGAGCCTGGATCCTGCTTCGGATTCTGTGTCTCCCTCTCCCTCTGCCCCTCCCTTGCTCACACTCTGTTTCTCTCTCTCTTTCTCGAAAATAAACATTAAAAAAATTTTAAATAAGGAAGAGTACAAATCTTCACAAGAAGAATGACTTACAAACTCGGAAAGAATGGTAGAGATCACCCCCCTTAACTTACCCAAAGAGATATTGTGACTAGGGAAAGAATTTCTTTCCCAATGTCACCTAGCAAGTTAGCAGGACACAGGTCTTCTGACTCCCCTGCTTAAAGCACTTTACCTAATGCCAAGCTGAGTGTTATCCAGAGCCCCACAGAGCCTCACAGCATGGAGTCAGTGTAATGCTACCAATCAAGAGAACTGTTGAATGCATCATTTTGCCTTAAGTAGATGACTGTCCGGCTAAGGGGTTGTCAAGAAATTTCAACAGGCAGATTCAAGGCCTGTTTTGGCCAGCAGATATGTTTTGGTGCACAATTCAATTTTTTAATTGAATTACCAACATTTAATTGAGTTACCAATATTTTTTCAAAAAAGATAGTTTGGGGCAGCTGGGTGACTCAGTCATTTAAGTGTTGGACTTCGGTCGTGATCTCACAGTTTGTGAGTTTGAGCCCCATGTCGGGCTCTGTGCTCAGAGCCTGGAGCCTGCTTCCAATTCTGTGTCTCCCTCTCTCTCTTGCCCCTCCCCTGCTTGTGCTCTATCTCTCTCTCTCAAAAATAATAAACGAACATTAAACAAAATTTTTAAACATATTTCACAAACAAATCTGAATTTCTAACTCTTCCCAATAAAATTAAGCGGAACATCTAGCAATACCAGGCCGTTACCATATGACAACTGGGTGCATACAGGTAAGTACATGCTGCCTTCGAGAAAAGGTATGGATGCGCCTGTTCTTCAGTCACCCGTACTCTTATATTGCACCCCATCCATTTGATGTTACCTGCGTTTGCAAATCCTACCACTATATGCCAATGCTCCACAACTAGGATGCACATCTCAATGGCCTATATTGTCATAAAATGAAGAACCTGGGCTCCCCCACCCCGCATCTTGATAAGTAAGATTTCAGAGCAAGACTCAGCATTTATATATTTAAATATCCAAAGTAACTGAGACACTTCCATAATTGAGAATTTTTGGAGGAGAGTAGACTCATCCGAGTCCACTCTTATTTCAGAACAAACAATGACCTTCTCATCTGGAATGTTGGTGACTCATCATCTCTAAAAACTATCATTGCCCAAATACCATCCCTGGCCCATCCCAGAGAAAGGATCTAGGGGTGGAGTGAGGAAGGAGGTAAGGCTGAAACGAAGGTCCCCCTGACCTCATCTATAGCTGAGTCAGATAGAGCCCAGGCCTGATAACCAAAGAGGGCCAAACCCCAAATCAGAGAGCATTCAGTTGATGGAAGAGCCCCATCCACTTATTTCCTTAATGGGCCACCACTTACAATGTGAATGAATGGCTGGTGGAGAATGAAACAGGCCAGCAGGAGCTGCATGTATCTGATACGAGACAGATGCACAAATCTATTCCTTGTTTAAAGATCACACTGCTAAGAATAGAAACTGAAACACACACTGAAGCGTGTGCACACACAGCCCTGAAGAAGGCCACAACAGAGCTGGAGGAATCCATAGCTTAGCGGAGGATCATCTGAGAATCATAGAGCCTTAGAGCAGAAGAAGCACCCTGAGATCATTCCCTCTAAAGCTCTCATTTTAATGGTGAGGAAGCAAAGGTTCAGACAGAAAAGAGCAGTCCCTAGCGCTGCCTAGAGATAGAGCACAAGCATGACTGGAACTCACATTCTGTCCCCCAGATTGGGGTCTGACTCAATGGAGAGCACTGTCCTGGGAGCCCCAGAGCATAGAGACTGAGCAGGGTCAAAGTCACACTGCCCCTTTCTGGAAGAGCTGCCAGGAAGAATCAAGCAAGAGTGTCCCCTGCTGCATCCTTTCCAAATAATGAAAAATCAAAACTACTTAAATATTCAACAACGGGGGCGCCTGGGTGGCTCAGTCGGTTAAGCGGCCGACTTCTGCTCAGGTCATGATCTCATGGTCCGTGAGTTTGAGCCCCGCGTCGGGCTCTGTGCTGACAGCTCAGAGCCTGGAGCCTGTTTCGGATTCTGTGTCTCCCTCTCTCTGACCCTCCCCTGTTCATGCTCTGTCTCTCTCTGTCTCAAGGATGAATAAACGTTAAAAAAAAAAAAAATTCAACAACGGAGTTCAGTTAAATAAATGATGCTATAGCCATAGTATGAATATTATTTGGCCATTAAAAATAATTTTTAGGGGCACCTGGGTGGCTCAGTCGGTTAAGCATCTGACTTTTGATTTCAGACTCATGATCTCACGGTTCATGAGTTTGAGCCCCACATCACACTACCAGTGCAGAGTCTGCTTGGGATTCTCTCTCTCTCTCCCTCTCTCTCTCTCTCTCTCTCTATTTCTCAAAATAAGTAAATAAACTTTAAAAATAATGTTTATTTGTATAGGAAAATGAGAATAGGATACAAACCAGTAAAGACAGTGTTATAAAATATAAAATATATACATAACAGTTACCATTTACCTAGCACTTACCATGAGCCTGACACTGTGCTAATCACTTAAAGTCTATTATCCAATTTAATCTACAAATCAACCATCTGAAGTGAGTTCTATTATTATTTGCATTGTACCAAAAACTTGAAGCCCAGAAATGTTAGATAGCTAATAAATGGCAGAGTGCATAGTTGAAACTATGAGTGGTTCAAAGTTTTTGTAGTTACATGTTATGAACAGATGAAAAGGAAGAAAGGCTACCAGGGTTATTCAGTTATCCTGGGTGGTGAGATCACAGGACAGTTTTATTTCCTTTTTTTTTTTTTTTTTTTTTTTTGCAATTCCCCATTCTCTCCTACTCCCACTACTCCCAGCCCTGGTAACTTCTAATCTACCTTCTGTCCCAATGACTTTTCCTTTCTAAACATTTCATATAAGTGGAATTACACAACAGTTGTCCTTTAGTATCTGGTTTATTTTGTTTAGCATAATGTTTCAAGGTTCCTCCATGCTGTAAACATGTATTCACACCTCCTCCCTTTTAAGGGCTAAATAGTACCCCATTGTATGGATATATTGCTGCTATGAACATTTATATACAAATATCTGAGTTTTTGTTTTCAAATCTTTTGAGGTATATGCGGAGGAGTGAAATTGCTGGGTCAAATGGTAGTTTTATGTTTAACTTTTTGAGGAACTACCAAACTGTTTTGCACAGCAGCTACTCCATTTTTTTATTTAAAAAATTCATTTTTGAGAAGGGGAGAGAGAGCGTGAGTGGGGGAGGGGCAGAGAGAGAGGGAGATACAGAATCCAAAGCAGGCTCCAGGCTCTGAACTGTCAGCACAGAGCCTAGCGGGGTGGGGGTGGGGCTCAAACCCACGAACGGTGAGATCATGACCTGAGCCGAAGTTGGAGTCTCAACCGACTGAGCCACCCAGTTGCCCCACAGCTACACCATTTTAATTCCTACCAACACTGTGAGAAGGTTCTAACTTTTCTACATCTTCATCAGCACTTGTTATTTTCCTTTTTTTGTTGTTGTTTTTCTTGCCATCCCTCTAGGTATGAAGTGGCATCTCACTGTAGTTTTGATTTGCATTTTCCTAATGACTAACGATGTTGAACATACTTTCATATGTTTATTTGCCATTTGTGTGTCTTCTTTGGATAAATGTCTATGCAAGTCCTTTGCGTGTTTTTTAATCGGGTTGCTTATCTCTCTGTTATTGAGGTGGACGACTTCTTTGTATTTTCCGAACATCAAACCCTTATCAGATATTGTGATTTGCAAATATAGCCTCCCATTCTGTGGTTTACACTCCTTGATAGTGTTCTTTGATGCACAAGTTTTTTACTTTAGTGGAATCCAGTCTCTTCTTTTTTTAGTCAGAAAAAACATGAAGTCATGTTTATGAACACTTTTTCATGATATGGGCAAAGCAGGAGACAAGGTTGTACATACATAATCTAACTATGTAAACTTCAGTGTGAGTTAGATAATCTGGAAGAATTAACCATTCCAGGAAGAATGAGAATCAGGTCAATATGTGGAAAATGCTTACCTTGTCCTGTGTCACTCAGGTTGACCTGTGATAGCTGCTTCATCCCTTCCTTTCCTGCAGCAACTTTCCAAAGACAGTCGTGCCTGCTGCTGTAGAGGGACTAAACCCTGAAAATTGAGCTTTCTGTAGCACCCAGGTCTGATTTATAGAGCTCCAAACAGGCCTCTCTTTAACCCACATCCCTTACCAGGACCATGACTATGACTATTTTAAAGATTTGTAAAGAACTCGTGAAAGACCAAGAGCATGAAAGAGAGAAAATGGAAGTCCTTGCTTCAAAATGATCAGCTAAGACATCTCTAGCCTCCAAAACAGAAGGACACAATTCAAATGCAGCCATATAGTTTTAGGTTAGACAACTGGTAGAACCTGACAGGAAGGCAAGGTAGACAGCTCCTAGGAGGCTTTTTTAAATGCACTGTTTTCTAGGCCCCATCCCTGCCCCCAGAATTATACCGTTTCAGGGGAGAACTGAAAGGAAATGCTTTGTGATTGTAATCTTCCCTCCTGTGCCAGGATACTCCTGTCTCCCGCAGGTGCAACACCAGTGGTCTGGTGAGAACAAATAACGTTTTCTTCATGGGGCACTCTGGACCCCTGGGGAGAGAGTGTGAGACAAAGTGCCCTAAATGTAAGAAGGGAAGGCACCTGAGAGATCTTCTACTCTACCGCCCTCCCCCATATTAGTCAGTGGTAGGCATTAGGGGACACAATACATAACAGCCCTCTTCCCCACCCAAGTTTTGAACCAAGTGAGAAATAAGGCACAGAAAACCAACAGATGGAGATTAAAATGTCAGCTTTATTACTGAGAAGAGCTACACTGGACAGACCTGGCTTAGATGTGAGGCCAAATAGGCTTGCTTCCACTGTTCCCAGAATAAACTCACCACCAAGTTGCAGGCAGGGTGGGAAAAAAACGCAGTCCTCATCTTATGGGGATCTGCCTCTGTGACATTCAGGAGCACGGAGTAACTGCCCCATTTCGTCAGATAGGCTGCCAGAGAAAACAAAGGGAAAAGCTAAACTGAGCATGCCCAGAGTATTCTGCTGAACTCATTAATTAGATAATGCATACCTTCTTCATGGAGAAGGATGAACAAAGCGTGGGGAGAAAGGCTAGGAATCTCACTTTAGTGATTTTCAAATGTTAGTGGGCATCAGAGTCACCAAGAAGACTTATTCCAGCACAGAATGTCAGACTCCACCCCCCAGGACCCTGATTCAGTAGGTATGGGGTAGGGTCTGATAAACCGTGTGGTTTTGTTGTTTTTGGTTTTTTAAAGAGTGCTGGGGTAAATCTTTTTTTTTTTTTTTATTCATTTTTGAGAGAGAGCATGAATGGTGGGGGGCGGGCAAAGAAAGAGGGGGACAGAGGATCCGAAGCAGGCTCTCCCTGATAGCAAGGAGCCCGACCAGGGGCTCAAACTCTAGAACCACGAGATCATGACCTTAACTGAAGTCAGATGCTCAAACAACTGAGCCACCCAGACACCCCTGATAAACTGTGTTTTTTAACAAGTTCCCTGGTGATGCTGATACTGCCTATCTTGGTACCACACTTTGAGAACCAAAGCTTGAAAAGAATCTCTCCCCTTGGAATTTAAGGAGGAATAAATGTTCCCTTTTTTGCTTTAATTTTTTTTTTAACGTTTATTTTATTTTTGAGACAGAGAGAGACAGAGCATGAACGGGGGAGAGGCATAGAGAGAGGGAGACACAGAATCCAAAACAGGCTCCAGGCTCCGAGCTGTCAGCACAGAGTCCAACGCGGGGCTCGAACTCACAGACCGGGAGATCATGACCTGAGCTGAGGTCAGACGCCCAACCGACTGAGCCACCCAGGCGCCCCTAAATGTTCCCTTTAACAGTCAGGATTTGTTTGGTTGCCATTGACAGAAACCCAACTCAAACCGAAATAAAAAGAATTTATTGGTTTCTGTAACTAAATGATACAGCTGTTGAGCTAACTTCAAGCTGGACCAGACTCAGTCAAATGCTGTCTTTAGGACTCCTTCACTCTCTGTACCTCTCTGCTGTGCTTGTCCTACACAGCTCTTGTGTCAAGGAGGGTTTCCCCTGGTGTTGGCAAGATGGCTCCATTTACGTTTTTTCCCCCAAGCCAGTGTTTCTCAATCTTCAGCATGAATCAGAATCACCTGGAGGAATTGCTAAAACACAGATGCTGGGGCCCAACCCAAGAGTTTCTGATTAAGTATATGTGGGGAAAGCCCAAGAATTGGCAATTCTAACAAATTCCCAGTTGATCATTTTGATTCTATCTGAAGAATAAAGAGAGGACGCTGGAGAGACGCAAACAACAGGTGTTCACTACTCTTTGTTTTCTACATCAAAACACCCCCATGAGTTAAGTGGCTGGTCTGTTTTATCCCATTTAAAAGATAAAAGTCCGAAGGACACATAGGCACAATAAAAAGAGCATGGGTTTTAACGTTAGAAAACCTGATGTTAAATCCCATCCCCACCACTGACAAAATGAGTG
>NC_064808.1:42668345-42810173 GCF_023721935.1 Panthera uncia | reverse complement strand
CACTCATTTTGTCAGTGGTGGGGATGGGATTTAACATCAGGTTTTCTTTCAGCTCAGATCATGATCCCAGGGTCATGGGATCATGCTTGGCTCCCCTTTGACAGCATGAAGCCTGTTGGGGATTCTCTGCCAGGCTCTGTGCTGGGTGTGGAGCCTGTTTAAGATTTTCTCTCCCTCAGAGAGCACCTGGGTGGCTCAGTCAGTTAAGTGTCCGACTTTGGCTCAGGTCATGGTCTCACAGTTTATGAGTTTGAGCCCCACATTGGGCTCTCCGCTGTCAGCACAGAGCCCCCTTCAGATCTGTCCCCCTCTTTCTCTGCCCTTGTTTGCCCTGCTTGCACAACCTCTCTCTCTCTCAAAAATAAATATTAAAAAAGAAAGATTTCTCTCTCTCTCCCTCTCTCTACCCCTCCCCCACTTGCACATGTGGGTGCACACACCTGTGCGCTCTCTCACTCAAATAATAAAATAAATTAAAATAAAACTTTTGCATGTAGCAAAATTCTTTGCGTATAGCCAGGAAAAAAAAAAACAATTGATTTGAGGAATTCAGTATTGTTGCTCTAATGTTGTTTTTACATTGAATAAAATTATGTTAGTCACAGGATATAAAATCAATGTACAGAAATCAGTTGCATTTCTATACACCAATAATGAAGGAACAGAAAGAGAAATCAATGAATCGATCCCGTTTACAATTGCACCAAAAAACCAAGATACCTAGGGATAAATGTAACCAGAGAGGTAAAAGATCTGTATGCTGAAAACCATAGAAAGTTTATGAAAGAAATTGAAGAAGGCACAAAGAAATGGAAAAACATTCCATGCTCATGGATTGGAAAGAACATTGTTAAAATGTCGATATTACCCAAAGCAATCTATACATTCAATGCAATTCCTATCAAAATAACACTAACATTCTTCACAGAGCTAGAACAAACAATCCTAAAATTTGTATGGAGCCAGAAAAGATCCCGAATAACCAAAGCAATCCTCAAAAAGAAAACCAAAGCTGGAGGTATCACAATTCCAGACTTCAAGCTGTATTACAAAGCTGTAATCATCAAGACAGTATGGTACTGACACAAAAACAGACACTTAGATCAGTGGAACAGAATAGAGAACCCAGAAATGGACACAAAAATGTATGACCAACTAACCTTTGACAAAGCAGGAAAGAATATCCAATGAAAAACAGTCTCTTCAGCAAATGGTGCTGGGAGAACTGGACAGTAACATGCAGAAGAATGAAACTGGACCACATTCTTACACCACACATAAAAATAAATTCAAAATGAATTAAAGACCTAAATGTGAGACAGAAAATCATCAAAATCCTAGAGGGGAAAACAAGCAGCAACCTCTTTGACCTCGGCTGGAGCAAATTCTTACTAGACGTGTTCCTGAAGGCAAGGGAAATAAAAGCAAAAATGAACATCAGGACTTCATCAAGATAAAAAGCTTCTGCCCAGCCAAGGAAACAATCAACAAAACTAAAAGGCAATTGACAGGATGGAAGAAGATATTTGCAAGTGATATATCTAATAAAGGGTTAGTATCCAAAATGTGTAAAGAACTTATCAAACTCAATACCCAAAAAACATATAATCCATTGAAGAAATGGGCAGAAGACATGAATAGACATTTTTCCAAGGAACACATCCAGATGGCTAACAGACACATGAAAAAATGCTCAACATCACTCATCATCAGAGAAGTACAAATCAAAACCACAGTGAGATACCACCTTACACCTACCAGAAGGGCTAAAATTAACAACTCAGGAAACATCTGTTGGTGAGGATGTGGAGAAAGGGGAACCTTGTGCACTGTTGTGGGAATGCAAACTGGTGCAGCCACTCTGGAAAACAGTATGGAGGTTCCTCAAAAAATTAAAAATAGAACTACCCTATGACCCAGCCATTGCACTACTAGGTATTTTTATCCAAAGGATACAGGAGTGTTGTTTCAAATGGAACCCCAACATGTATAGCAGTGTTATCAACAATAGCAAATTACAGGAAGAGCCCAAATGTCCATCGACTGATGAATGGATAAATAAGATGTGGTATATATATACAATGGAGTATTACTCTGCAGTCAAAAAGAGTGAAATCTTGCCATTTGCAACAATGTGGATGGAACTAAAGTGTATTATGCTAAGTGAAATAAGTCAGGGAGAGAAAAACAAGTATCTTATTATTTCACTCATACATGGAATTTAAGAAACACAGATGAACATAGGGGAAGGGAAGGAAAAAGAAGATAAAAACAGAGAGGGAGGCAACCCATAAGAGACTCTTAAATACAGAGAACAAATTGAGGGTTCCTAGAGGGGAGGTGGGTGGGGGGGGTGGGCTAAATAGGTGATGGGCATTAAGGAGGGCACTTGCTGGGATGAGCCCTGGGTGTTGTACGTAAGTGATGAATCAGTGGGTTCTACTCCTGAAACTGATACTACACTGTATGTTAACTAACTTGAACTTAACTAAATAAATTACGTACTCTAAAAATTTTTTTTAAAAGAAACAAAACCAAGAAAGAGTAAACATGGAGTTCAGGAAACAGAGGCTCCAACCCAAGAGTGCAGTGAAAGGGAAGTCTCAGATGTCAGTCAAGAAACCAGACCACGCACTGCTTGAAGAGGCAGCCAAATTTAATCGACAGCATGACTGAGGGATGAAAAAACTGTAGGAAATCGTAAAAGCACATTATTCTTTTGTCTGTAAGAAAAACGCAACAGCCATTTGAAATTCCAGGGAAAACAAAAATCAAGACAAGAAAGTCTTGCCCAAACATGATGAAAATAATAGGGGTATGATTATAAGCAATGGATAATGTATAAGAAAAGAGAATCCTCTTGGCCCTGATGCTAAAAATATTACCCCCTATAAAGCCCCAAAGACCTGTTCCGAAGAAAATACAAAGCTAGTATGCTATCTGGTTCAGCAGAGACCCATATTTACTAACTCAACAATATAAATGCTGTGCATTCACTTTTACCTTTTAAAATTAATCAATAGACAAAGCACACACACCCGGCACTAGAGCATAAATAAATGTTAGGAGTTTTGGTAATGCAAAAATAATAAAATAAAATAAAATAAAAACTCTTTGCATATAGCCAGGAACATAAGCAAATAAAAACAATTGATTTGTCAGAGAAAGAAGTTTGTGGCTCTTTTGAGGAATTCATTATTGTTGCTCTAATGTTGTTTTTACATTAAATAAAATTGTTTTAAAACCACTGTCGAACTGCCAGAGTAAAGCCTTAAATATGTGCATACTGTTTGACCCTGCAATACTGCTTCCAAGAATTGAAAAATATAATCAGAAATAATGCATGAAAATGTACATTCTCGGGCACTCATCACAGTATTGTTGTAGTGGGGGGAAAATGGAAACCACTTAAATGCCAAACAACAGAGTATTGATTAAATAAATTATGATATATCCACATAATGGGATCCTGTACAACCATTAAAAATCATATTGTAGATGAACATTGGTTGTTACAGAAAAGGTTCACGGTTTGCTCCTAAGAAGTAAAACCAAACGAACAAATAAAAAACCCTACAAAATGGTAACCATTTTGGTGCCTTTTATTTATTTTGGCGGGGTGTGGGAGAAACAATGTATTTTTCAGGGGCAGTAAAAATATTGACATGGAAGGACAGACACTACCAAGTAACGACAGTGGTCGTCCTTGGGCTGAGAGGAAGCGAATGAATAGAAATGTTTGTATTTTTCCTTTATGATATTCCACTTCTCTCGTGTTTTTCCACCTTGAGTATCTTATTTATGCAATTACGGAGGGGGAGAAACGGAGGGATCCCCGCCCCCCCCCCCCCACCTTTTAAGAAAAACCTGCTGCCCGCCGATGTGCCTAGGGAACCACCGCCACACTTGCCACCACCTCCCACAGCCCCTCGAGCTTGTTGAAACCCGGAGTCCTAACAAAAGCAGACTCGCTCTCAGCGCAAAGCGCGCAGGTAACCGCCAGGAGAGCGGACTCGAGCGCTGATGTGAAGGCGCGCACGCTGGCGGGCAGACCCGGCGACAGCCAGCCCGGAGTCACCGGGCTCTCGTTCCCTCCTCCGCGCAGGCCACCGGGGACGCGCTTGGGGGCGTGACTCTGGGACCAGCGGGGGCCGCGGGCACTGCTGACGAGGGGCGACAACCGGCTGTGCCGTCAGAGGGATGGGGCTTCAAGCCGGGGAAAAGCCAAGCCACCTAGGCGGAAGCGGCGGTGCGGGAGACCCAGCCCGGCCGGGGCCGCGGAAGTCCGCCTGGGGCGCCCGGAGCCCGCGCGCCGCTGCCCGGGAGCCGCGGCCAGGCAGGGGCAGGGAGGGCTGCGCCGGGAGCGCGGCGCGCGCGGGTCACGTGCCTCCGTTCCGCAGCCCTGGCCGCCTCCCCGGCTCGCGTTCGCCCCGCCTGTCCGCCCAGGGGGCTGTCCGGCTTGTTTTAAAAAGACAAAGAATTTATGGTGACAGACGAGGTATGGAAATGGGAGTCCGAGGACTTAGATTTGGCTCTCCGCTCGTGACCATGAGCAGGTCCTCTTGCTGCCTTATGCCCCGGTTTCCCATCTGTGACACGCGTGGGGACAATGCTAATATTTACCCCAGTAGGGAGCTCTGAGTCTTATTAATGAAGACAAAAATGACCTAGGAAAGGATCTGTGAAAGCTGCTTCCTACGTTATGAATAGAAGCCGAAGCTGATGTCAGTCCCTGCTCATCAGATGTATGCTTTTTAGTTCTTTAATTTCGAAAATTACTTGTACAAATGGCACCTCACCGCTTTTAACTTTCCACAATTCACAATGGAAGACTCCTCAGAAAAAAAATGATAATTGAGAGGTAGGAAGGAGAGCAGATTCAAAGCAAACACGTACCTTGCCAATGTAAAGATCGATAAAATATCTGAGATTGAGTTTTGAATTTAGTTCTGAGTTTCCCAACAGAAGATGCAGGGACGCCTTCGGGCAGGGCTCAGTCTGTTAAGCCTCCAGCCTGTTAAGACTTCCGCTGAGGTCATGATCTCTTGGTTCGTGGGTTCAAGCCCCCATTCTGGGTCTGCTCTGACAGCTCAGAGCCTGGAGCCTGCTTCGGATACTGTCTCCTTCTCTTTTTCTCTGTCCCTCCACCGCTCTCACTCTGTCTCTCTGTCTCTCTCAAAAATAAATAAACATAAAAAAAAGAGAGAGAGGGTGTCAAAGGAACCATGATCAAATATAGTGTTCTCATTGTTGGGAAAGAAAATTAGTACAGAAGAAAAGATGAAGCAGGGCAAATGTCTTTGGGGGGAAATGGAATGTTCTCTAAATCCACATTGTTTGGGTATCAGTCTTTTTATATACCACCCTCAGGTGTTCTGCTGTGTCTATTTGTCACATGTGTTTCTAGTTAGTGAATACTTTAAAAAAGTCTAACAAAAATCATTTCCCAAGAAAAAAATATACCCATTCTTTAAATGCTTGCTATATATTTTCCCTTTATTAAAAAATGCATAACCACTGGGGCACCTGGGTGGCTGAGTGGGTTGAACCTCTGACTTTTGTGCACGTCATGATCTCACAGTCAGTGAGTCTGAGCCCCATGTTGGGCTTACTACTGTCAGCATAGAGCTCCCTTTGGGTCCTCTGTTCACCTCTCTGTCCCTCCCCTGCTCTCTCTCTCTCTCTCTCTCTCTCTCAAAATACTAAATAAACATGAAAAAATACATAGCCATTAAAATAGAAAATGCTTATCTTCTATCCTCCTAAGATCACCTAACCTGATGTGTATGTATGTGAACATGATGTGTGTGAGCTGTGTCTAGCACACATGGGGAGCCCCTGCTCTGGTGGTTTGATGGGTCCTTTACAGGGGTGATGGCATGTCCACCCTAACGGAGATCCTAGTTGTCAGTACAGCCAACTCCCTGGACAACACTGAGGAAAGTGAGCACCAGCAAAGAGACCACCTGCCCAAGATCACACATCCGTGGAGGGATGGGCTGAGGCTTCCTGACCTCCATTCCAGTGCCCTTGGCTCCCCCTTGCCCACTGCCTCTCCCTTTGTCCCTTCCCCCACCATCCTAGTAGGCCCCTCAGTCAGGATCCTCACGAGGTCCCACTAATGTGCCCATATCTGATTCTGAGAGGAGGTAAATGGATGCAATTTGGGCGACTCCTCAGAACAACCTTGGATTCTTTCCTGGTCTCTTTCCCTAGATTATGAACTCCAGGAGAGGAAGAGCCATGATTCAGGAGGTCGGTGAGGGACAGTAGGTGTGGGTGTGGAGTTCTCTAGACCTCATCTTAATAGGGAAGTGGTGGGGCACCTGGGTGGCTCAGTTGGTTAAACGGTTAAGTGTCTGACTTTGGCTCAGGTCATGATCTCATGGTTCTGTGAGTTTGAGCCCCACATAGGGCTCTCTGCTGTCAACGTGGAGCCTGCTTCTAATCCTCTGTCTCCTCTCTGCCCTTCTCCCGCTCACATGTGGGCTTTCTCTCAAAAATAAATAAACATGAAAGAAGAAACAAAAAAATGCACAAAACAAAACAAAACAAAAAAACAAGTGGTGAATAAGGCTTTGAACAGATCACAGGATCACGAGAAATGGCCAGAGGAGGGGAAGAATTTCTAGGGATCAGAACTTCTGACAGGCTGCAACTTCTGGTGGGGCAATTTGTGCCCTGAAGGAAGGCACCTTGCAGAGGAGACAGCCCAGGGCCACCAAGTGACACTGACACTGAGCCAGCCTAAGGAAGGGAGGTTGTGTAAAATGGGCTCCCAAAGCAGCATCCTTTCCCAATTGGTCCACCTGGCATGATGCCTACTTATAATATCCCCTAAACTGCTCTTGACCTAGCAGAGTCCCATGTGGCTCCCAAGGGAAGTTTTATCAAGGACTGAAATGTGGTAACCCGAAACCCAGGCAGGTCCCTCAGGGCCAGACAGGGATATGTCCTCTTCACCCCGATGCTTCCCAGGACCCCTGCAAAGCAGATGAGCAGTGCTTCCTTGGCCCAGCGAGAACAACCTTCAGAGCTCATCCAGAGCTAAGCTCTAATGCTGATTCAGGATGGGAAGAGGGGTACAAAGACCTTAGAAAGTCTAGTAGTCACAATGCCAATACTCAGGAGAGATGTCAGAATTGCCTTTTTGGCTCCCCTTAGCCTCTGTCAGGTGTTGCTGTGTGGGATACGGTGGACTGCAGGAAAAAGCCCCGGATGAGGAGGCAGGGGGCTCTGTGTGATGTGGGGCAAATCGCTTTGCCATCCTGGGCTTCAGTTTCCTCACCTGCACAATTATTTTCCTCATTCTTGTTCTTCCACAAAACTTAGGAAATTTAGGTTCTGAGGTCAGACAGACTTGGTTTCTAGTCATATTCCTCCCAAAGGAACTCAGAGGTCAGTAGAGGACACAGACACCCAAAGATATACAATAGAGACTGGCATAAAAGCAATGATCTCGCTTCTTTGTCAAGGTAGCACAGTGAATGGCAGAGTAGAATGCAGGATCTGAACTCTAATGCAGAGACACATCGAACAAATCATGATCATACATGTGACAGGTGCTGTGGAGGAAAAGGAGAGGATACTCTGAGAACACAAAACAGAGTATAACGTGACAGAAGCCATGTGAAAGATTTTGGACATTCTTCAAAGAGTCACAGGAAATCATTTAATCCCAAGTGCCATGGTAAGAGTCTGCTGCAGTGGAGACGTGGGTTGGAAGGACTACAAGGATGCAAGAGTAGAGGCACAGAGGGCTGCGAAGAGATTCTTGCAGTCATCAGACGAAAGATGGAAATGGAATGGGTTAGGGTAGTGAGGAGACTAGACCAATTCAGTAGAACGGTCAGGACTCAATGATGGATTCAGTATGAAAAAGAGAAAAGAGAGGGCAATGTGAAGGAGGACACTGTGTTACTGGAATGAGCAGCAGAGTACGTGATGGTGCCATCTAAGATTGGGGTATGGGGGCACCTGAGTGGCTCAGTCGGTTAAGCGTCCGACTTCAGCTCAGGCCACGATCTCGCGGTCCTTGAGTTCGAGCCCCGCGTCAGGCTCTGGGCTGATGGCTCAGAGCCTGGAGACTGCTTCTGATTCTGTGTCTCCCTCTCTGTCTGCCCCTCCCCCATTCATGCTCTGTCTCTCTCTGTCTCAAAAATGAATAAACGTTAAAAAAAAATATATATATATATGTATATATATGTATATATAAGATTGGGGTATGAGAGGAGAGCAGCTTTCACGGGAAAAGAACTTTAATTCAACTATGGCCATACTGGGTTTTCTAGTTGTGATGGTAGTTGTTTTGATTGTTTCGGTCTAGGCAGACGAAATTCAACTATGAAATTGAAAAAGCAGTTAAATACCTGAGCCTCTTGGCCACAGATGAGTGGGCATTGGAGTTAACCCAATATAGCAACAGCAGCCACAGTGGACAAGGAGAGGCAGCCTACCCGGCCCTACAGCAGAGTAGGGAATGAATGGGGCACAGGCTCTGAATGACACCCACTGGTTTCTCTTCCTTCTTTACCACCAGCCATGTGACCATTGCTTCATCTGTCTGAGCATAAGGCTCCTCATTTGTCAAATGGAAATGATGTTAGCAACCTTCCCCAACTGTCAGGAGAGCTATGCTTTAATACAGCTCACAGTCCAAAAGATTCTCATTTGCGCTATGTGATGATATTTCAGACAAGCACCTTGTACTACATCTTTATAAGCTTGGCGTGAAGTGTAACACCAACCCATTTCTTTTACTAAAATAAGATATCCAAGGTATTTATCATGGTAGAAATACAGTGTCGCATATGTTTATGCATGTATTTTGGAGGTAGACGACCCTGGGTTCAAGCCTGGGCTTACCCGCTTCCGAGCCATGTGACTTTGGGCAATCATTTACTGAGTTTCCTTTTCTGAAAAATCAGGAGAATAACGGAATCGGCTACATGGATTGTTGCATGGGCTAAATGAAATAATGATGTAAAGGACCTCGCACTGTGTGTTCTCCAAATCCCAATTATTGTTGTTATTTGTAATTCAGCATCCAGCACACAGTATTCATTGCGTTTGTTCCCCGGCACCCGCCCCTCCGCAGGTCCATCGGCATGCGGTTTATGTACACCGGCCTTACTCAGTGTCTGTTCACAGAGGAACCAGAGCTCTCTGAGTTCTAACTCCTCCCGGCACCCCCAGTTCAGCTCTCTCCACAGCAATCTATTCTTCCCCTTCATTCAACAAGCACAGCAGATAATATAGGACATTGTGGCGTTGTTCTCAAGTACCAGCTCCCCTCCCTCACTGGGAATGTAAGAGACAGAGGCTCTAGGCCATATGCTCACATCATCAGCTGTGTTTCCATGACGACCAGCCCAGCATAACTAGATGTTTCAGCAGAGATGAGCTGTGACACCCAGCTCGCCACAGAATGTAGCTGACTCGCTATTATTATATTCCTTACACTGACACTGACCTAAGGGCTAAAGCAGGCTAGACATGGCTCTGAGGGGCGGGGAAGTTTTTGTTTGTATAAGTAAGAGACTGAATTTGGGAATGCATTTGGCTGTCCACTGCAGCAGTAACTGCTTTGGCTGTAATACGTTAAAAGAAATCTAAAAAAAAAAAAAAAAAATCTGTCGTAAATGCTGCAACAAGAGGAAGGTACCCTATTACATGGAAACAAAATGAAGACACAGACCTAATACTTCCTAAGAGGGTCACAGCAGACTTCTTTTTTTTTCTTTCAGAAGACTTTAACACAGTTTTTGGTGTTTTCTCTATCTTAAAAAAGGGAAACATAGTATAAATGTATTAGTTAGGGTGCTTTCGACTGCAAGAACAGGAAACCTAACTAAAGTAGTTTAAATAATTAGGACATTTGTTATCCCATGTTCCAGGAAATCTAGAAGTATGCCATTCCAGGGCTGGTTAATTCAGTGGCTTAGGGAGATCAGCAAGATCCAAGTGCTTTCAGTCTTTCTGCTTGCCTTTCCTTAGCATGTCTGCAATATCTGTCCTTGTGGTTAAGACATGAGCAAAGAATTTCCAGATGTCACAAGCAGACATTTCATCTCCAAAAGAGAAGGGGAGCATTGGTTCCTGTGCATCCCCTTTTAGTTGTGAGGAGAACCTCTCCCAACCCTTCCCCTGCACACTTCCTATCAGGTCCTCTTCATCATGGATTCAGGGTCCAGGATTTGGATTTTATCCCGAGAGAAGTAGAGAACCATTAAAGGACTTTCAACCAACTGATGGAGTATAGATTTCTGTTTCAATAGGTTTCTGTTTCAATAGATCACTTAGACAGTAATATGGAGGTTGGAATCCAGGGAGAGAAAGATGAAAAGCAGAGAAACCTGTTAGCAAAACTGTTGCAAAGTCCATAGAAGAAACACTGAAGTCTGAACTAAATCAGCGGTGCTAGAAATCGGGATGGGAGTTGGGAAGGTAGATGAAAGGCGTTGGAGATGTTAAATTGTCAATGACATCAGACGCGAAGATGGACTGGATAGAATATTACTTAGATTTCTTATTTTGTATCTGAGTAAAAGAGTCTTGCCACCAACTGAGCTCAGGAACATCACAGAAGCAAATTTGAAGGAACTGATGATTAGCTCGATTGTGTCAATATTGAGTTGGGGGACCTGGTCTATCCAGGGAGTGGGACGATAAAGAGGTTGGAAGCTCAGAAAAGAGATAGGGAGCTGGGAGTTGTCAGTGTGTGATGGACTGGTGAGGAATGGGTGAGATCACCCAGAGCAAAAAGGAGATAGTGTCAAGGGCAGACCCTGGGTGAGCAACACTTAAGGAATGGGCCACATAGAAGAATTCAGTGAAAAAGCTGAATTCAGAGAAATCAGAGAGGTACAGAGAGAACCAACCAAGAGGATCCCAAGAATTTTAGGGCCAACAGAGGAGCAAGGAAGATAAAGGAGTGATTGGTGTCCACTTTCACGATTTGTTGGGAATTATTGCGGTAAGACCATAAACGCAGCAGAGGCAAACTCTTTCCAGAAGACTGACTTCGGAGGGGAGCAGAGAGATAACTCGGCAACTGAGGGGGGTGCGGGAGGGTTTTGTACACGTGGTATGAGGTTTGAGCATGTTTGAAGGCTGAAGGGAGGAGCCTAGAGCCAGGGAGATGCTACAGTTACTTGCCTGACCCAGATATGGGACAATTTTGGAGCAAAACTCCAACAGCTACAGTTGTCTCCTCCCCCAGCACCATTCCAGAGGGTTCCTCGGGTTGGCTCTGCGACAGGGGGCTGCCAGGTGTCCCTCCGCTTCTGCTCCTTCAATGACATTCATCCACGTGCCCTTATTGTTCTTGGAAGATACAAGGGAATGATCATGGTCCTCCCTTAGTACCGGCCTACTGGGAATTATGCAAAATACTGGCTGCCTCTCAGATCACCTTATTAGTGCCTCGGGGTGATAATTTCATGGAAATAACTCTGAGGGAGAGTTGAACTGCCTAGCAGGGAGCCTTTTACACTAGGCATCTGTCTTCTATATCCTCTCTGCCTCTTTTGGGGCCAGCCCAACTGTCCTCAGGCCAGATTCTCAGAAGGCTGCACCCCCAGCCTCCCTGCTTCCTTCAGATGCAGAGTGTGTTTGCCCTGGCCTATCACTCGCTGTCCGTCCCTTGGTGGTTACCAACTTGAGCTACCAGCAAAGGGCACGGGACACACCTTGGGAGGGTGAGGGGTGTGTAACCTGGAGAAGACCCAGGAAAAGCTGTCAACGGTGCACAGATCCCATCAGAGCCTGGGACAAAACTGTTACCTTCACAGCCACAGTGGGACGTATTTTGAGGTATTGACTTCTCTATAGAAACTATTTGCTTCATGTCAGGAGTTTAGGGTTTAGGGTTAGGGTTAGGGTTAGGGTTAGGGGTTAGGGGTTAGGGGTTAGGGGCCAAAAGCCATGTTACTACTACATCATCCTATTTCTCACCCCCATCATTGGCTCATTGGTTCAGGGTGGACACTGGGCCCAAGAACTTTACCCATAATCTTTTTCATAGCAGAATCCCAGTGCCTGCCTCTCTAATGCATACTAGGCACTTAGTAAATATTTTTTGACTTCTTTTTTTATGTTTCAGTCAGCACATGCTATTTGCTTTACCAAGAAGGCTCTTTCTCCATCCTTATCAATTAGATAATGCCTACTCATCCTTTAAAGCTCACCCAAGACATCATCAACCCCATGAAATCTTCTCTGCTTCCCCAGCCCAAGCCTGTTCTGGAATAATCAGAGCTTATATCTGATGCAGAACTTTGCTCTCTGTATTGCAGATATTTTCTTTTCCATCTGTTATGTTGGCTTCTTTATTTAAAAAAAAATTTTTTTTATTACATTTCTTTATTTTTGAGAGGTAGAGAGAGACAAAACATGAGTGGGGGAGGGGCAGAGAGAGAGGGAGACACAGAATCAGCAGGCTCCAGGCTCTGAGGTGTCAGCCCAGAACCGACACGGGGCTCAAACCCATGAACCGTGAGATCGTGACCTCAGCCAAAGTCAGACACTCAACTGACTGAGCCACCCAGGCGCCCCTATGTTGGCTTCTTGAGATAGATAGGTAGATATCCTAATACCTTTGAGATTTATGCATGTTGTAGGATGTATCAGTACATCATTCCTTTTCAGTTGCAAGTAATATACATTTTATTTCTCCACTTGTCAGTTGACAGACATTTCGTTTTGTTTCCACTTTTTGGCTATTATGAATAAGGCTGCTGTGAACATTCATGTACAAGTTTTTGTGTAGATATACATTTCCACTTCTCTTGGAATTGCCAGGTCATATGGTAACTCTAGGTATAACATTTCGAGGAACTGCTAGGCTATTTTCCCAAGCAGCTCTACCATGTTACATTCCCACCAGCAGTGTATGAGGGTTCCAGTGTCTCCAAGCCTCAGTAATACTTGTTATTCTCTTTTTCAGTATATCTATCCTAGTGGACACGAAGTGGTATCTTCTTGTGGTTTTGATTTGTACCGTTAACCCTTGAGCAACACTGGGGCTAGGGGCACCAACCCCTATGCAGTCAAAAATCTGCATATAACTTTTGACTCTCCAAAAACTTAGCTACTGATAGCCTACTGTTGACTGAAAGCATTACTGATAACATAGACAATTAACACATATTTTATATGTTATATGATTGTATTCTTACAATAAAGTAAGCTGGAGGAAAGAAAATGCTATTAAGAAAATCATAAGGAAGAGAAAATACATGTACAGCTCTGTACTGTATGTATCCCCAAAAAATCCACGTCTAACTGAATTTGCACAGTTCAAACCTGCGTTGTTCAGAGGTCAACTGTATTTTTCTAACAATTAGTGGTGTTGAGAATTTTTCCATGTGCTTAAGGGCCATTTGTATATTTTCTTTGGTGAAATGTTTATTCAAGTCTATTGCCCTTTTAAAAAATATTTTTTTTAATGTTTATTTATTTTTGAGAGAGACAGAGCATGAGCAGGGGAAGGGCAGAGAGAGAGGTAGACACAGAATCCAAACCAGGCTCCAGGCTTGGAGCTGTCAGCACAGAGCCCGACGCAGATCTCAAACTCATGAACTGTGAGATCATGACCTGACCCAAAGTCAGACACATAACTGACTGAGCCACCCAGGTGCACCTCAAGTCTATTGCCTGTTTTTAAATTGGGTTATTTGTCTTTTAATTACTGAACTGTAAGAGTTCTTTACATAATCTGAATACAAGATGTATAATTTGCACATATATTCTCCTATTCTGTGGGTTGCCTTTTCAGAAACACTCTTGATGGTGTCCTTTGGAGCATAAAAATTTTAAATTTTGATGAAACCCAATTTATTTATTTTTTCTTTGGTTTCTTTTGCTTTAAAAAATTTTTTTAAGTTTTATTTATTTTGAGACAGAGAGAGAGAGAGCACATGAGTGGGGGAGAGGCAGAGAGAGAGGGAGAGAGAATCTTAAGTAGACTCTGCACAGTCAGTGCAAAGCCTGACATGGGGCTCCAACCCACGAACTGTGAGATCATGACCTGAGATGAAATCAAGAATCGATGCTTAACCGACTGAGCCACCTAGGCGCCCCTGGTTTCTTTTACTTTTGGTGTTGTAGCTAAGAAGGCTTTACCTTACCCAAGGTCATGATTTACTCCTAGGGGTTCTATAGTGTTAGCTCTTACATTTGGATCTATCATCCATTTGGATTAAAAAGGTTTAATCTTAAATTATGTATAAATTATATCTCCTCCACTCCTCTGTCCCAGGCTTAGGTTGGGACCCTGATTGTTTAGAGTGGAAGCTGGGGGGTGAAATATAGCATGCAGATACCTCTTCTCCTTAATAAGGGGAAGGCCTCCCCCTTATTGATATCCTCTTTCAAAATGAGAGCTCTATTCTATTAGCGTGACATTCGCCCTTTATTTAATCTGTGCACAGAAAGTAGAGTGACTTACCTGACTCATAAATTTAAAAATAGTCTGGATATGTTTGATTCAAGGATTTGGGTTTTTTCCCCCTTATTTTTCTTGGGTCAAAGCATGCCAGCTGAAAGCAAGAGTTCTCTTCTGTTCCTCCTTGTTGTAAGTCTTGCCTGGGCAGGACCCTATGTCTGCAGGACTGCTGGGGTCTGGCACTACCGCCGCTGGACAACGAGTGTGCATAATTTTGGAGTCGGGCTAGTTGACTTGTTTGGTTCTCACTGAAAGCTAAGGCCCTAACTTGGCCTTAATCATCAGAGATGGTATTTTGGCTACCATCTACCTTATTCTTTGTCTGATTTCTCAATTTGTTTAGAATCCAGGCAGTGAGAGGAGTACTCTTACTGGGCACATCAGAGACTAATAACCCTTTTCCTGCTTTAAGCTTCTAGTTTTTTGGAAGTGGGCAAGAAGAAAAGGGGCAAGTGTCTTAATCTGACTGTCTCTGGTAACAGTTTTCCTTCTATTGCTTGCTGTTGCTTCTCTGGCTGATAATGACTAGCCGCGGATGACCTCTGTGAATCAGATTTCCAAATGTAGGTCTCTCATGGAGAACGTGTGGGAATTTTCTGGAAGGGAATGGCAGAAACCTCCCCACTACAGAGCAATCTGACAGATCTGTCAGAATCCAGGCAGGAAACGGATGCCATGTTGAAAAAAAGTGACTGGAGACACTCTGTGAAGGGACTGTTGGCAAAAGAGTGGACAGGTTAAGGGAAGCGACTGG
Source organism: Panthera uncia (assembly GCF_023721935.1). NCBI lineage: Eukaryota > Metazoa > Chordata > Mammalia > Carnivora > Felidae > Panthera > Panthera uncia. The sequence goes on along the minus strand of NC_064808.1, from coordinate 42,794,973 downwards.
GACTGCTGAAGTAGCCAGGGTGGTCAGTGGGAAAGGCTTCCAGAAGGCAGGTCAGAAGGGGATGGGGAAGGAATTGTTAACCATGAGAGAGGGGCCACCTAAGGCTGTGGCCATAGGAAGACAAGTGAGGCTATTGTGCAACTGAGGCCCAGCATGGAGGGTAGTGTCTGTCTGTCTTTCCTCCCAGCCTCTGATCTCTTGAAGGTGTCTCCTGTCACCCAGACCCACTTGGAAGCCAAAGGGTAAGGGAGCATGATGACAAGGTCCACAGAAGTCAGTCTCCTGCACAGAGCAGGGTAGAAAGGATGGAGAACACAGCTGGAGGGGCAAGTGGGTAAAAGCCAGCACACCGATGTGGGTAATAGGGCTCTACTCTTCCATATCCTCTCAGCGAATGTTGTCAGGGTGACAGCCAGCAGCACTGCAGCCAACATTGTTTACGTCTGGTGTATATTCCGATGAAGCAGCATCCATGCCATCCAGCTATTAAATACTTATTTATTTAAATATTGTTATTTACTTTTGAGAGGGCGAGAGAGAGCGCAAGCAGGGGAGGGGCAGAGAGAGAGAGGGAGACACAGAATCTGAAGCAGGCTCCAGGCTCTGAGCTGTCAGCACAGAGCCCGATGCGGGGCTTGAACTCGTGAACCGCAAGATCATGACCTAAGCTGAAGTCAGACGCTTAACTGACTAAGCCACCCAGGCGCCCCTTAAATACTTATTTTGAACAGCAACTCTGAGCACACTTTACAGCTTCTTAATGGTGGGTTCACCGGCCTGGCAAGTAGCTGTCTTAGAACAACAGTAGGAGGGCTCAAACCACCCTGACATCTGTGATGTTCATTTGACCTTCAGGGAACTCAAAAACTATCAGCTCTGAGCAGTGGGTGTGCAGGCTATTCCACTGTCCCCTCTCCTCTCTCTGGTCTGCACCCTCCTCCAATTTTCTTCTTTCTTCTCAGTTAGACACTGGAGGTCGTCCATTCGTCTGCTGCCCAAGCAGATGTCCAACCGGGGAACAGAATTCTGGTCTCCTCTCTTTGCAACTCTAATTTCCACAAATGATTCCTTGGGAACTCCCTATTCATGCCCCACAACTAGCCCTCAGAGAAGAAAAAATCCACTCACCAGGAATAAATGCTGTTGACTCCACAGGGCCAACTACCCTCAAGAAATCTCCCCTACCCTGTATTTTAATATACTTTGGAAATGGAGGTATCGTAGTGGAGGGGTGGTAGGTGACAGCAGAACAAATTCTGTACCTATTTGTACGCCCAGGAGAAGATTGAAGGGTGTGGGGGTACACTCCCAAATGTAGGCTCTTCTCTTTAGAAGGTAAGGCATTTAGTTTTGTTTTTTTCTTTTGGCCATGGCTTTAGTGTGACTGTGGGGCAGTAGGAAAAGAGCCACCAGTATCCTGTTAAAAAAATAATTCCTGCTCTTGGCCCAAAATAATAATAATAATAATACCATAAATATAGATGTAATATAGCAAGTATAAAGCTCCCATAAAACTGTTTCTCTGAGGAAAAAAAAAACAATGCTAGCAGTTTGATCCATATTCTTCCAGACTTTTCTGCAATGCAGATTAACTTGATTAACTTTAAAAAGGGGGATCTCATAATGTACATACTATTTTGTAACTTCCTTTTTGCACTCAACAGAACATCCTACACATCCAAAAGTTTTCTCACTGTCAGAGTATAGAGTTAAAAATAGTGAAAGAGAGAAAAACAGAATGCAATGCTGAATTAGAAATTGTGCTATTGGGGAGCCTGGGTGGCTCAGTCCCTTAAATGTCTAACTTCTGCTCAGGTTATGATCTCATGAGTTCAAGTCCCGCATCAGGCTCTCTGCTGTCAGCACAGAGCCTGTTTCAGATCCTCTGTCCCCCTCTCTCTCTGTTCCTCCCCCACTCGTGTGCACCCCCCCCTCAAAAATAAACATTAAAAAAATAAATTGTGCTATTGATAAAAATTGACAAATTTCAATATATATGGATAAATGTAAAATAAATATACATACAAATGTCTGTATGTGAGCATCACACACACACACACACACACACACACACACACACACACACATGCATATACATAGATAGATTCCCTAGCTGCCCATTCTTAGGGTCTGGAAGCAGCAATAACCCAAACACAATAGCATATCTAGCCCTCAGTTCTGGGTTTCTAAAAACCGTTCTCCATCATATGGAACCAGAGCCTGGAGAAATGGTTGATTACAGAACTCAGTCAGGGAAAGTACAAGATGAACATGAAACATCTTTTTGTGCCAGAAAGTAAGGAAATGGTCAGAAAACAATGGGGACATATCAAAAGGACATAGAAACAAGCTTGAGAGGAACCCCACTAGTCCACTGGCCAAATCTACAATAATTTGCACATCAAAATAAATAATGATGGAGTACAATCCACTACATATAGTAGGAAACAATGAGTGCATACTGACATAAATAAATGAGTAAACTGAAAGCTTAAAGAAGAAGAGAATATTTGTGTGGTTTCAAAACATGTCCCCACAAAAATACCCATTAGCTACAAAAAGGGGAGTTGTTGCTCAATGGATAGTTTCAGTTTTGCAAGATGAAAGAGTTCTAGAGATCGACTGCACACAATGTACATATAGTTAACATTACTGTATTGTACACTTAAAAATGGTTAAGACAGTAAATTTTATGTTAAGCGTTTTTTTTGTTGTTGTTGTTTGTTCTTAACCACACACACACACACAAAATACTAGTTACGAAAGGAAAGAGCAATTTTTCAGTGAAGAAGCCTGGACGACACCGCCTTAATCCAGTGATCAAAGTGAACACCATTAGTGGGAGGACAAATTAAAACCACATAAATGATAGAATGCAGTGAGAACACATCATTCCTCTGATATATCTGCCAAAGATGCAATAACCTGAATCTCAGGCAAACCTGAATTGAAGGACCATCTACAAAATAACTGGACTGTAATCTTCAAATGTGTCAAGATCATGAATGCCAAGGAAAGACTAAAGAACTGTGTCAGATTAAAGGCGGATAAAGAGGGGCGCCTGGGTGGCGCAGTCAGTTAAGCGTCCGACTTCAGCCAGGTCACGATCTCGCGGTCCGTGAGTTCGAGCCCCGCGTCGGGCTCTGGGCTGATGGCTCGGAGCCTGGAGCCTGTTTCTGATTCTGTGTCTCCCTCTCTCTCTGCCCCTCCCCCGTTCATGCTCTGTCTCTCTCTGTCCCAAAAATAAATTAAAAAAAAAAAAAAAGGCGGATAAAGAGACCCAACCACTAAAGGCAACATGTGATTCCAAACTGGCATGCTTTTCCGTAAATGATGTCATTGGGATAATTGGTGAAACTTACAAGGGGTCTGAAGACTGGATGGTTGTCATGTGTCACTGTTGAGTTCCTGATTTTGATGGCTGTAATGTGGTTAAGTAGTCGGATTATCTTTGTTTTTAGGAAATACACACTAAAGTACCCAGTAGTGATGGGACATCCTGTTGGTGGTCTACTCTCAAATAGTTCAGGGAGAGAGAAGTTATTCCACATATATTGAAATTCACCAGTTTTCAGAATACCTCAGTAGGTATTATACTGGCAACTTTTCTGTAGGTTTGAGATTATTTTTAAAAACTAGTATTCTTCCGGGGTTCCTGAATGGCTTAGTCAGTTAAGCATCCAACTTCAGCTCAGGTCATGATCTCAGTTCGCGAGTTTGAGCCCTGTGTCAAGCCTGGAGCCTGCTTCAGATTCTGTGTCTCCCCTCTCTCTGCCCTTCCCCCACTTGCGCTCTCTCTCTCTCTCTCTCTCTCTCAAAAATAAATAAACATTAAAAAAATTTTTTTAATTACTGTTCTTCTGTGAGAAGAGTGTGGCATTTAAATGCCGATTTGAGTCTGTCAATGGGCAGGAATTGTTGATAGAAGGCTTCCCTGTAGCTTCTCCATGGGCAGGGTTGGCCCATTCATTGGTGGACCTCATTCCTGCCTTCCAGAGCATCTAGTGCCCCTCCAGTTCCACAGGGTACTTTCTGAGGTACTGCAGGGAAAACTCATTTGCTTCTTGTCAGTGTCCCCCTCTACAAACATGTTGTGCCTTAGTTTGGTTTCTCCCTAAAGTAGAGCCCGAGACCAAAGCTAGGGTGCAAGTAGTCTATCTAGGAGACAACCCCAGGAAGCAGGAGTCAGGAAACAAAGAAAAACAAGCCAAGAGAAGAAGAAAAAGCCCTATACAAGTGCATTATTGAGATGGTCCCTGTGGGCAATAGGGGCTGGAGAAGGGTACAGCATGCCTCCTTGAACTGTCTGTCTGAAGCACTGGATGCCGGAGCTCTTATCTACTGTTTGCTCCCCTTTTGGTTGAGTACTCCCCCCTCCCCAAAATACACTTTCACTTGTACACGAGCAGGTAGCCTTCATAACACCAGAGAGTCTCCAGGGCAAAAGGACAAGATGCAAGTCGCATGCTTGAAGCACGATGCTCTCAGGACAGGCAAGGTTGAACTGTGGCCGAAATCAGAGGTGGGCTTGAGGAGATGGGAGTGAGGCACCCCAGGGACCTGCTGGAGAGGTTTTACCTTCCTCCACTTCCTTGAGACAATCTCCCCCGCTGCTTGCTCTCATTCAGATTGTATCATCAAAGATGGACTTTCTGTTTTTATGGGCCTCATTGTTTGTGTGGGCTGATTTCTGAGTAAAGAAGAAAAAGACCTTGATTTTGCTATCTTGTAACCACAAGTCCGCTAATTGATGACTAACATACCACTTACTTGTCATTTACTCACTACTTGAACCACTGCGAGCGATCCACAAGCACTGTCCCAGGCCCTCCCAGTTATCTCATTTTTCAGGATTTCTTTGGCCATCTGTCAGGATTGCTGGTTAGTGAAATGGGATTTGCTCATCCTAGGCAAACCATAGGTTGCCTATTGCCTATTCCAACAAGAATAAAGTTTAGCTTCCACAATTTTCACAGAAGCATGTCAGCTTTGGTCTTATACTGAAAGTCTATGGAAATCCCTTTAGTCATCAAATGAATGCCACAAGCCCTTACCAAGAAGCAAAACTTAGAACTGAGTGCAAACTACCTTCTTACAGGAAGCACAATTGAAATGAAAACTCCAGTTAAGAGGGGTGCCTGGGTGGCTCCATCTGTTAAGCATCCAACTCTTGATTTAGAAGTCAAATTAGGGCATGTAGGCTGGAATCTCAATGGCTGACCCAGGGGAAATACATGTGCTCGTGATCACACAGTTCATGAGTTCGAGCCCCACATCAGGCTCTGTGCTGACAGCACGGAGCCTGCTTGGGTTTCTGTCTCCCTCTCTCTCTGCCCCTCCCCTGCTTGCTCTCCATCTCTCTCTCAATATAAGTAAAAATAAAAGAAAAAAAAGTCCAGTTAAGAGAAAGACTGAGGCCTGAATGTGCAGACAAGATCAGAACTTCCCTTTGCACGTTCTCCTTTGTACCATTTTACACTATCACAATTAAAAAATTAATTGTGAAATCAGCTGTCTGATGTCTGGCCCTCCTCCACTCTACGATGAGCTCTGTGGAAGTGGAGATGAGATGTCCTGCCCTGCACCTGATAAATAGTTTGACTCCAAAATATATTGGTGGAATATATGCTTTCAGTTGCAAGTGACTGAACTCCCAACTGAAATTTGCCTTAAACTAAGCTTAGAGGCGGGATGGGTTCCCAGGTTCATTCAGCAACTCAACAATGTCATAAGAATCCTGGTTCTTTCCAGTTCTCTCACATGCCATCTTTGATGTTGACCTCATCCCTCAAGCTGCAAGATAACCTAAGAGTTCCGGGTATCAGGAAGGAAGAAGAGAGAATATCTACCTCTCTTTCTTGGAAACAAAGAAACTTTCCCCAGAATCCTCCAGCAGACTTCTCAGCTCTCCTTGGCCCGAATTAGGTCATAAGCATATTCTTAGACTGATCGAGGGCAAGGGGATAAGACTGCCTTTAGAGCAGCCAGTCAGGCCTATCCCTTGTAGCTGGGAGCAAAGTCCACTTTCCCTGAGGTACATGGCTAACTGAGGGAGGAGAGGATAGAAGAACAAAATCATGGTTCTGTTAAAATGGAAGCTGGAGGCAACAAAGTGTCCACTGTGAGTTCGCTCAGGGGCCAACTCTCCACGTAGTGCACTGCAATCCAAATATGCTAGCCTGGGCCAAACAACCATCTCTGACGTCAGGCTGCCCTCGCTACCGCCCCTTCTGTTGTGGACTCCTCCCCCAAACATTTTTCTTGTTACCCACCTCCCCACTGAGTTATGGAATCAGCCCCTCGGGCACAGCTTGTGTTTCCCTTGATGTTTTTGCTACGCTGCCACGGAAGACACTGTTTTTCTTTTTCTTTTTTTTTTTTTTTTTTTAACGTTTATTTATTTTTGAGACAGAGAGAGACAGATAATGAACAGGGGAGGGGCAGAGAGAGAGGGAGATACAGAATCTGAAGCAGGCTTCAGGCTCTGAGCTGTCAGCACAGAGCCCGACGCGGGGCTCGAACTCACGGACCGCGAAATCATGACCTGAGCCGAAGTCGGCCGCTTAACTGACTGAGCCACCCAGGCGCCCCGGAAGACACTGTTTGTGTTCCTGCAGACTATCCCTTACATACAAGAATCTTCGATGACTTTTTCCTTGAATTACAAGTTTGTATCTCTGGACAAATTCTCTGTTGTCAAACAAGGACAATTACACAGTCCGTAATCATTCTTTCTTGCAGCAGTGAAGCTTAGAGCTCTATGGCCTGCTCAGTAACCATAATGATCTCATCTCAGGTTCTCGGTGCCATTATCTTCCTCCTAGTCCTCATATTGTATCTGAGATCTGGTGATGGTGGTTGTTGCTCTTTATGAAAAAATTGATTCTGGGAAAGACTAGACCCCAGGATTTCTGAGCTCTTTGAAGAGACACCAGCTAAAACTGGACTTCGTTTGGCATATTTCCCCTGGGTCAGCAATCGAGATCCCAGCTTACATACCCTAATTGGATTTCTAAAGCCCACTGACAAGACATTGGGAATGCATTCAAGTCAGATTCTTGTGATTGTCTTTTGAGGACCATAAAGCCAAAATACACCCTTGTGGGCATGCAGGGGATACTTCTAGAAGGGGATGGATATTACCACTGTTAATCATCCTGACAAGAATTCAGTCCTTTGGCTGGAAATAATTTCTGGTGAGCCAATCCACAGACCGGGGTAAGGGAAAAACTTCCCTCTTTCTCTGGGGTCCCAGAGAAACCCAGCTTGGCTCAGTCTCAGAAGTGGGGATATTCCTGGAGGGCTCCTGGTGATGATGAACAGTGACTCCTGCGCAATGAGGCTGGGCCTGGAACACAGTGGGATGGTGGTGGACCACAGGGGATCCTGAGGAAGGATCTGAGTCTGTGCCTTGTAGGAAGCTATCATCTTTTGTTATTCTTCCCTTTCTTTATTCTGGAATCATCAGTCACTTCTCTTTAGTATTATGGGCTGGTCCCTGCTAGCCTATGCGGCACTGAAGGCAAGGTCTTGTCTCGCACTTGGGCCAGAGGAACCAAGAGGAGAGCAGTGCCTTGCATGAAACCCAAATACTGTCAACAATAGTTGCCAGCAGGGGATGGCTGAGCCCGGGGAGCAGCAATCTTGGGGACCATTAGAGCAAAGATAGCAGTGTGGCTGCATGGAGAGAAGCCAGAGCAACAGAACAGGAAGAATTCTCCCTCGCTTCTTCCTTCTCTCCCTTTTCTTGCTTCTTCCCTTTCTTTCAGCCTTTTTTCCTTCCTCTGCCCTGCCCTCCTCTTTTGTTCTCCTCTCTTTTCTGGTAGTCTTCCCCTTCCTTCCTTCCTTCCTTCCTTCCTTCCTTCCTTCCTTCCTTTTCTTCTTTTTTAATAGGCAATATATTCACGTGGTCCTAAATGAAAAGCATAAAAAGTATATAACACAGATATTCAGTCAACCCATCCCCTCCTCACCATTGTTACTAATTTCTTTTGAATTCTTCCAGGAATATCCTATGAGTACAAAAGCAAATATAAAATATAAAATAATACATGTATTCTTTTTTTACTCTATTCCATATGAATGGTAGCATACTCTACTCACTATTCTGTGCCATTTTAATTAAAACAATGTTTTAGTGTTTATCATCTTTGAGAGACAGAGAGACAGAGCATGAGCAGGGGAGGGGCAGAGAGAGAGAAGGAGCACAGAATCTGAAGCAGGCTCCATGCTCTGAGCTGTCAGCACAGAGCCCCGACATAGGGCTTGAACTCATGAGCCATGAGATCATGACCTGAGCCAAAGTCAGATGCTTAACCGACTGAGACACCCAGTCGCCCCTGTGCCATTTTTCTTAAAGTTTATTTATTTATTTTTTTTTTTGAGAGAGATAGACAGCAAGGAGGGGAGGGGCAAAGAAAGAGGGAGACCAGAGAATCCCAAGCAGGCTCCACACTGTCAGCACAGAGCCTGACGTGGAGCTCAAACCCACAAACTGTGAGATCATGACCTGAGTTGAAGCAAGAGTTGGATGCTTAATTGACTGAGCCACCCAGGCACCCCTGTGCCATATTTATTCACCTAACAGTACACCTTGGAGATCCTTACATAGCAGTACATAAAGAGCTTGCTCACTTTTTTTTATGTTTTATTTTATATTAGAGAGAGAGAGAGAGAGAGTGTGTGTGCGAGCGAGAGCAGGGGAGGGGAGAGAGCAAAGACAGAATCCAAAGCAGGCTCCAGGCTGTCAGCACAGAGCCTGACGCGGGGCTCGAACTCACGAACCGTGAGATCATGACCTGAGCCGAAGTCAGCACTTAACTGATAGAGCCACCCAAGAGCCCCAAGAGCTTGCTCATTTTAAAAAAGAGTTAGATGTGATTCCATTATATGGGGACATATTTTATTCAATCTTTTCCTTTCACCAACAGTGTGCATATTTCATTTCCCATGTGGGAAAGTATGTCTATTGGAGAAATTCCTAGAAATGGACTTGCTGGCTCAAAGGGTATGAGCATCTGTAATTTTTATATATATTGCCAGATTGAGGAAGGGCCCGTTCTTGCATACACATGGATTAACCCCAAGACACATTCTCATAAATAACTCTGTGAATCCATAAGGAAATTTTTTTCTTCTGGCAATTCATTGGCGGGACTTAGTGGTTTGGGCCTAACAATGGGATTATGACTGTATCTCCTGAAGGACCGTTATTTACTATTACAGGACCCCTTGTGACAGAGACTACCAAGTATCCTCCCAAATCCACTCTCCCCTTCTTTCACAGTAAGCTAGGCAAATGGCCACACATTTTCTAGCTAGTGTGCAGTGAGATGTGGCCTTGTGACTAAGTTATCAGCAAGGGACCGTGAGTGGAAGTGAAGGATGGAGCTTTGCCTCATTTGTTAAAACAAACAACAAAAAAAAAATCATTTGCTCTGGACTTCTACTCTACCCCCTTCTCACAAACTGAAACATGTATAGGACACACACGGCCTGTCTTTGACCGTGCAGGTGAGGATAATGGCATTGAGGATGGCAAACCAATAAGATGGAAGGAACTGAGGCTCTTAATGACTGTGTGGATCAGAAGGGCTCTGCCTCCCTGGCTTGCTTACTTGGGGCTCTTTTGTGAAAGATAAACTTCTATTTTCTTTGAATCATTGTATTTTGGGTCCTTTATGATAGCACCTTAGCCTTTACTCTAACATCCACCCATTATTTTTCTGGAAGTAGGCACTGTTCTGGAGTATTATCCTCAGTGTCTAAGCCAAATTATTTATTTATATATATTCTGCCTTTTCAAATAAGGATTTGAGAGGGCTTAGCAAGGGCCTGCCACAGAGTAGACAACCCCTTCCCCCTTCCTTTCACAATATTAACTGAGCACATAAGATGTAGTAGGCACATTGCTGAGTGCTAAGGAGACATTGGTGACAAAACAAACACTGTCCTTGCCATCATAGGCCTTCCAGTGTTGTGGAAGAGACAGACACTATTCTGACAGCCACACAAATAAATACAAAGTTCAAAAGTAATGAGTATGGGGAAAGTGGTATTAGCCGAGATTGGACAGGTCGGCAGAGGCCAGATAGTGCAAGGCCATGTTGAGCCTGAATGGTCTATGTTGATAAGCACCTGCTGATAAAGCCAGTCTTCCACTCAGCTTGATTCTGCCCACCTACCCCCATCCCACTGTACTCATTTAACAGGGAAACTTAACAGGGAAACTTGGGAAAACTCATTTAACAGGGAAACTTGGGAAAACCTTGGGCAATCATGTATGTATTCCTTTGAAGAGGAATTCTCTAATTCAGATTGGGTACTTATCTGAAGTTAGGAGGATGCCTGGGAAGGCCTGAATTTCTGCTCACTGAAGGTACTCAAGCCGAAGCAGGATTGGTGCCTCATAGAGAAACTGGACTTGGAATTCAGGGACGGAACACAAGGTTTGGGACCTGGATGCCAAACAGCGCACTTTTAGTCCTCAAGGGACGGCGGAGCTGAAGCAGGAAACCACGGCCTCGCGTAGTTGCTTCTGAACTGGTTGTCGTTGCTAAGGCCTTCCCCTCGTTGGGGTGTGGGGTGTGGAGTGAGCTGCTGCCCCTTGGTGAGTCCAGGCTCCACCCCTGCTAATGCAACTTGAATGTGAAAAAGAATTTCCCAGGGCCTGCCATAGGCTTACCGGTCCTTCCCCCTGCCTCCAGTGAGCCCTGACTCAGCCTCGCCTCTCTTCAAACACCTCCAGGAAGGCCGAGGAAGGTGCTGGGTTTTCCATCAATATCACTATCCAGGGAACAGCAAGGTGATGGATTAGAAAGAGGACTGGCAGAGAAACCTGGTCACAGCTCTATCATGTTGACAACTCACTTTCCTCCGGTTTCCTAGTCTGTAAGAAAGGAAGATGGGGAGGGTGCCCTCTGAGACTCCTTTCTTCTCTAATACTCTATTGTAGGGGTTCTCAAGGTGTGGTACCCATTTAAGCAGCATCAGCATCACCTGGGAACTTGTTATACATGTAAATTGTCAGGGTGCACCCAGACCCGCCGAATCAGAATCACTCTCCTAAGGTGAGGCCGAGCGGTTTGCAAACCTCTGCTCTATGGTACAGTCTTTATGGAACCCAGTGCCTCCCGAGCCTCATAGAGTACGTGGTGGCATGGGAGGGCACTACTCAAGAAATGTGCAAGATGTGCTTTGCACAACCCCATGCCCTTCACAGCATGGACGTTGTAGATTTGTAGGGTTATTGGCAAGTTCTGGAAGACAGCAGTGACAGGTCCTAAGGAAGGGGCACATTTTTCCAATTAGGCTGGAGGTGAAAGTGCCAGAGGCTGGAATTCAGGGTTGAAAGCTGGAGGAGCCTCAGCTTAGCTGTAAGGCCTTCCCCACTCTCCAGCTTTCTGCATGCAAGCCACTGTTGCTGCTCTTACTATTTCCAAGCCTAACAGGAGGGAGTCCTGTGGAAATTTCCTCCTCTCATTGGCTCTCCTCCAGAAGGCATTTGTTTGAGATCCAGTGATTCAGAACTGGAAAGTCCCCTAGAGACTTCCTCACTCAACCTCTTCATTTTACAGATGAGGAAACTGAGGCCCAGAGAGATTAAGCAACTTGCTTAAGACAGTATGTAGCCGGGCACCTGGGTGGCTCAATTGGTTAAGCATCTGACTCTTGGTTTTGGCTCAGGTCATGATCTCACGGTTTGTGGGTTGGAGTCCCACATCAGGCTCTGCACTGACAGCATGGAACCTTCTGGGGATTCTCTCTCTCTCCCTCTCTCTGCCCCTCCCCACCTCCACTCACTCTCTTTCTCTCAAAATAAATAAATAAACTTTAAAAAGAGAGAGAGAGAAAGAGAGTTTGTGGCATAGCCAGATTAGACCCAGGTCCTCCCAAAGAGGTCCAGCTCTGTTATGATCTGCGTTCAATGGAGCCCCAGCCCCAATTCTTTTCTTTCTTTCTTTCTTTAATGTTTATTGATTTTAAGCAAGGGAGAGCAAGCGCGAGTAGGAAAGGGCAGAGAGGGGGAGACAGAGGATCCGAAGCAGGCTCTGCACTGCCAGCACAGAGCCCAATGAAAGGCTCGAACTCACAAACCATGAGATCATGACCTGAGCCAAAGTGGGATGCTTAACCAACTGAACCACCCAGATGCTCCCTTACCCCACACAACCCCAATTCTGAATGGGTTTCTTCTTTGAATTCCACCTCGCACATCTATCTCCAGCACACACAGAGACACCCTCAGGCTATCTCCCTCTCCAAACCAGATAAGCAGGACAGGAAGTGAAACTCAGTCTTTGATAGTCAGTCTCAGAGGATAGTCAGTGAAACTCAGTCTTTGAAGCCTATGGGACTGAGGTCAAGTTTGAGGACAGTCTTGAACAGTATAGGGAGTTGCATCTTAATTGGGACCAAAGCTTCCAAAGGTAAAGGGAAGCGTCTGCTGGCTTATTTTAGGCACTCAGAGCAGCTGGGGAAGGCGTGCTGGGAATGGAAAACTTCCAGATTCCCCTGCCCCCACCCCCATATGGCCAAATGAAGCCCACTCTGCCTGCCTAGGAGATTCCCAGGGCGTGTGCAGCCACCGCCCACTGCTGTCCTTGCCAAATTTGGGAGGCAGCAGCTTTAATTCCTTAACTCAGCTCTGAGTCATAGGTGGCCCAAACTTCCGAGCCCCAGCCAATGCTGCTAGGGGTGAAATTGCTAACTTATCCCTTCGGGCTCTGACCACATCATCCCTGAATTACTAAGGCCCAAAGCAGAAAATCAGAAATTCTCCAGCAGCCTCTGCAACAGAGCTCCTCCCCAGGGACAGCAGTGTTTCTCTGTGGCTCTAAGACCCACATGTGGGAAGCATTGGCCTTCCCTCCCTTGGTGAAGCATTTCTAAATTGGGGAAGGGATAGGGGAAGTCTGAGTTGGGGGGGGGGGAGGGTTGTGGGTTTGCCCCAACCAAGCAACCATCTGGGAACTTCTAGCTGTGAAGAGAGTCAATTCAGGTCACAGACCCAGCCCTTCAGGGGTCAAAGCCTCATAGAAGAATCATACTATCACAGACTCAGGTGCCCAGAGATGGTCCCACCCAGTGCAGGCACTATAGGCTGGGATTCACCGTGTCAATTAACTCAACTACTATACTCACAGTCTGCAGCCCAGGGTAGCCCTGCTTTGGCCACATGACCCTACCTCCCTTTGGCTACAGGTGACTGGGCAGGTGGAAGCAGAGAGCTTGAACCCACGTGAAACAAATCCATGGGCTGGCCCATTACCTACGATGTGGAATGACACAAAAAGAAGGGCCGGAGAAAACGCATATTTCTTCATTTGGAAACTTAAACAGAGAAATGCCGCGAGAATGAGACATTTAGGAACAAGAGCAGACGTTTGAGGGTTATGATTTAGAGAGAACCAGGGGCAAGCCTGATGAGCAGACAAAAGCTTTAAGGAAACAAGGATTATGAGGAATCTGAAACTCTAAGTGGAGACAAAACTGAGAAAATGGAGCAGACGTAGAGACCTGCCAAGTAATTGAGTCACATTCAGAGAACAGTGCAGTGGTGGTCTAAGGAAGCCCTGTCGTTAAGGTCCCTTGAACCTGTTTAGATCTGGAGCCACCTTCCAGACTTTACAGCCCAGCCACAGTACAGTAGGGGTCCTCTCCTTAGAGTCAATGAGAAGCTTGTCTGCCTCTTCATTTCCCTCTCTCACACACATTAGACACATTACTTGAGATAAATTGAATGATTCTTCATTCCTGACAACCAAAGGAACCAAGCACAGACTTATCTCAGATTTTAACTAAATATAATGGTTCAATAGTACTAATGACAATGTTGAAAGAGCAAAATAAAATCACCCACCATGCTTCCCCAATTAAGAAAGTAATAACAATAGTAGTAGCTTTCACGTATTAGATACATACTTCTGTGTATCCCTGTACACATGAGTACATGACTGCAGTTATGGTGAATATACATTTTGATTTTGGTTTTATTGTCTTACTGGGACTTTAAGAGATATGTAGGAGAAGTGTCAGGAAGAAATCAGGATTCAGGGAAAAAATTTACTTTTTTTTTTAAGTTTATTTATTTATTTTGAAAGAGAGAGAGGGGGTGAGCATGAGCAGGGGAGGGGCAGAGAGAGGGAGAGAGAATCTCAAGCAGGCTCTGTGCTGTCAGCGCAGAGCCTGATGCGGGGTTCAATTTCACAAACCGTAAGATCATGACCTGAGCCGAAACCCAGAGTTGGACGCTTAACGGACTGAGCCACCCAGGTGCCCCCATCTTTCTGAACTGAGTTATTGTATAGAACTATGCTGTTGAACATAGTAGCCACTAATCACATGTGGCTGTCTAAATTGAAATTTCCAAAAATTAAAATTGATGGGGGCGCCTGGGTGGCTTAGTTGTTTACACATCTGACTTCAGCTCAGGTCATGATCTCGAGGTTCATGAGTTTGAGCCCCGCATGGGGCTCTGTGCAGACAGCTGGAGCCTGGAGCCTGCTTTGAATTCTGTGTCTCCCTCTCTCTGCCCCTCTCTGTCTTGTGCTCTCAATCTCTCAAAAATAAAAATTAAAAAAACAATAAATTAAGGGGCACCTGAGTAGTTCAGTCGGTTATGCATTGACTGTGGCTCAGGTCATGATATCGCAGTTCGTGAGTTTGAGCCCCGCATGGGGCTCTGTGCTGACAGCTCGGAGTCTGGAGCCTGCTTCGGATTCTTTGCCTCCCTCTCTCTTTCTGCCCCTCCCCTACCCGTGCTCTGTCTCTCTCAAAAATAAATAAATATTTTAATTAATTAAAAAAATAAATTTCTAAAAATTAAAATTGAATAAGGGAAGAAAGTGGTGGGGGGCGGGCACCTGGCTGGCTCAGTGGGTAGAGCATACGACTCTTGATCTTAGTTCAGGTTGTGCATTCAAGCCCCACACTGAGTGTAGAGCCTACTTGATAGATAGATAGATAGATAGATAGATAAATTGAATAAGGTAAAATTTAAGTTCCTTGGTGACTAGCCACATTTCAAGCACTCAATCACCACACATGGTTAGTGGCTACCATATTGGACAGCACAGACCTAGCACATCTCTACCACTGCAGAAAGTTCTGTTGGACATTTGTAGGAAAGAGGCTCCTCCATTATCCTCTATCACAGGAGTAGGTAAACTTTTTCTGTAAAGGGCCAGATACTAAACATTTTAGGCTTTGAAAGCCATGTGGTCTCTGTTGCAGCTGCTCAACTCTGCCATCGTAGCAGGAAAGTAAGCAGAGCCAGTATGGAAACAAATGACCATGGCAGTGTTTCAACAAAACTTTATTTACAAAGAAAAGGCAGTGGGTCACATGCGGCCCACCTGCTGCCTGTAGTAAGTACCCTTGCTCTCTCACAGCACCCTATTTGTTTCCTTCACAGCACCGAATATATAATAACTTACTTTATTTTTTATGGTCTTTCTCTCCACATTAGACTATAAGCTCCATGAAAGCAGAGACTATGTCCATTTTGCTCATCGCAGTGGATCCAGTACTGACAACACATGCTTAATTAATATTTGTTGACTGACTGAATGAATAATGGGGTTGCCATTTACTGGACTAGGGTATGCCAGAGAAGGAACTGTTTTTTAGAGAAGATGAGTTCCCTCAGGGACACGCTACTTGTATTATAATTCATTATTTTTTTTTCTCTCTCTGGAGTCCCTTTCACCTTTAGCCTTCTTTAAGCCTCATTAGCCTGGAAGTCAGTGATGTTTTTTTTTCAAGAGCGGACAAAGTTACTGCTTTTTGGACCCGCTCCCTGGGAGGCTGTAATTGGAGGCCCAGCCACAGGGGATTTACCCTAAGACATCAGCCGCAAGCCTAAGGAGCAGGAAGAAGACTTGGGCCTGGCCTGGTCCTCCTGCATATTCGTCAGTGTTCGCTCCAAGAACTTAGATTGTTTTTCCCCCATTCCATTTAGATTAAGCAGAATTAGAAAGACCAAATTTGTGACCTAAGGAATATCTAAAGCAGAATTTCCAAACTTCCATTCATATACCCCCTTCATAGCATTCACGGTACTTCCATAGCATCTGAGAACACGTTTACTTAATATTTATTTCCAACGCTTTCCAAGTCTTAAAAATGTTTAATCAGATTTGGTCACTCCTCCCTCAAAAACTCCTGGCTTCCCATCTCCCAGTTAATTTCAGTTAGCCTCTGGATACTTCTCTGGCCTTGTTTCTTCACTCAGTTAGCTCCAGCCACATAGACCCCCCTCATATTCGCCGAATGTTCTAAGCCACCTGCTGCCTCAGTCTTGGCCCAACTGGCCCAGAAAGTTTCACTCCTCACAATTATCTCTCAGAGAGACCTTTCCTGAGCACCTTACATAAAATGGCACCACTTTCACTCTTCCAACTACATTTTAGAATCAGAAAAATTTCACATACATACACACAAATCCTGTCAGCAGACTGATTGGGATTTTTTAATTTCTAGAATAATTTGGGAAAAGTGACAGCTTCATAATATTGTGCTGTCTTCCTGTCTATGCTATATCTCTTCATTTGTTTAGGCTTAAAATTTTTTTTTTAATGTTTATTTTTGAGAGAGAGAAAGAATGTGAGTGGGGGAGGGGCAGAAAGGGAGACAGAATTGTTTAGGATTTATTTTATGCTTTCCGTTAAAGTTTTTCAATTTTCTTGATAAAGACCAGGCACACACCTTTTGTTAGATTTGTTTCTAGATGCATACAATTGTGTTGCTTTTGTAAAGGATATCTTTTTGAAAACCATTACATTATGTCAGAAAATATTTATCGCTGGTCTTTTTAGTATCTGTTGTACCAATTGTCATGACCCCATTTTCATTTCTAACATTATTTGTGTTTCCTCTCTCTCTCTCTGTCTCTCTCTCTTTCTGCAGTCTTACTGGTAAGTAGAGAGACGTTAAAGACTGATTGTACCTAAAAGACATGTTTGATGTAATCAGAAGTGTTGAAAAGGAGTGAAAAGGGGAATAATTAAATATTATTTAATGTTGGTGTTTATGTGGAAACCTTAAAATCATTTTGTGTCCCACCAGAGCTATCTGGCTTCCATACTGGGAAGCACTGATTTATTACATTTCATAGCCACAATGAAATACCTTTGAGTTATCCGTTGTTTTGCTTCACCTCTGGACCCGTCTTCAGCTCAGGAGGTAATAGACGTCCGCTAAGCCGAGGAGAAATGGGTGTGGATGGTGTCCCAGAGAAGCGGGCGATCCCAGAGTCTGAGAAGCCGAGAGGCCTTCCTCTCACCCCATCTTGGTGCTCATGCTGCTTCACAGCAGCTGTGCACACAGAGGTATTCCCCAGGGTGAGGTGCTGGGGTGAAGGGCGCAGTGAGTGAGGGCCTCCCTGACTTTCCCCACCCAGGCTCTGGATGTGAGGCAGGAAATTGGGGCTTCTCAGAACTGCCGAGTTTCCTGGAAGCCTATGAGAGCTGAGGCCATCTGGCTTTCTGCAGCTTACTTTCTGATGGTGTTTGTGACCTGGAGGAGGGAGCCCCCTCTGGGGACATAAACAAACTGATCATAAGCTCTGAGTGCCCGGAAGGTGTTCGCGTTGCATGGGAGAAGGAGGCTTTGGGTTCTAGCTCTTGCGGTCTCCACGGCTGTTCACCAAACCCTCATACCCCGGCCCCCTGGGCGGGCTTTCAGCCTGTGCTTGTCAAATCAAACTATGTCTTCTGAGAAATATGATTATTTTGAAGGCTCCTTCTCTAAGAAACCCTTGAACTGAGGAAGGCAGGAAGCCACAGACTCCTGGGTGGGCAGAGCTCACCTGGGTTACCCGCCCCCCACCTCAGAGGGGAAAGCAGCTGTTCTGAGTCATCAAAGAAGCCTCACAAATAACACCTTCTTACATGTTAGGATCATCAAAGAGGTAGTTTCCAGCTGGCATGAGGGTACTGAAACGAACACAGGCTTGGGGGCTTGGAGGCCCAGATTCCAGTTCTGCCTTTTCCACCTCTTGGCCATGTCTCTTAGCTGACCTCTTGCAGCTGTGAAAGCCAAATAACATCATGGTGTACCATGTGATCCCCCCCTTTTTTTTAACTTGTGTAGGCGAATTTAATGTAACATAAAATAGCTTGAGTTTGCACACTCTGTGTTAATTATGGTACTGCTAGCTGCTGCAACAAATAAACGCCGGATGCATAAAGACTCCAACATATGTGTCCCTGGGTGGCTCAGTCGGTTGAGCGTCTGACTTCGACTCAGGTCACGTTCTCTTTGCTTGTGAGTTCTAGCCCCACGTCGGGCTCTGTGCTGACAGCTCAGAGCCTGGAATCTGCTTCAGGTTCTGTGTCTCCCTGTCTCTCTGCCCCTCCTCCCTCCCCTCAAGAACAAATAAAACATTAAAAAAAAAAAAAAAAGACTCCAACATAACAGAGGTCGAGTTCCCACTCACATGAAGTTCAAGGTTGCTCGGCTAGTGGCCCACCCCCCCAACTCAGTGATTCGAAGACCCTTTCGTTCAGTGGGCCTGCCACCTCCCAGGGCTTCAAATGGGCAGAAGGAGAACAGGGTGTGGAAGACACACACTCCCTTCCTGAAAGCTTCAGCCCAGAAATAATACCTCATTTCTGCTCACACGCCACTGGCAAAAGCTATATACGTGGCCACACCTGGACACAAGGATGGCTAGAAAATGGAACCCTGCCTGGGTAGCTTCCTGACACCAGCTTGTATCAGAGGAGGAGCTAAAACTCTGGAATATGTGCCATGCATCCCAAGGAACAAATCTGGAGAATACACACTAATTCCTTAACAGTAGTTACCTCAAGGAGTAAGATTAGAGAAGATGGAGAGACTTTCACTTTGTGCTGGAAACAAGTAATATTTTATGAGCACGTGGTAATTTTATAATTCAGAAAAGAGCAATTGGTATGGCTCCTTGTACACTTCTGAGCAAATGCGTAGTTACCTGTTGTGACTTTTACTATCAGTCTTTTGTCCAGTCCTAGAATTGGAAAATATCGCCCAAGAAACGAATGCCCTATTAAATGTCCCTCATTAGAGGCAGATGGGTTTTAGGGTGGGAAAGTATGGGGGAAAACAGAGTTTTTCCCTGAAAAAAAAAATTGTTTTTAATTTTTAAAAAAGTAATCTCGGGGTGCCTGGGTGGTTCAGTCAGTTAAGCGTCTGACTTCAGCTCAGGTCATGATCTCTCTCTTTGTGAGTTCAAGCCGTGTTAGGCTCTGTGCTGACAGCTCAGAGCCTGGAGCCCACTTCAAATTCTGTGTGTGTATCTGTCTGTCTGTCTGTCTGTCTCTCTCTCTCTCTCTCTCTCTGCTCCTCCCTGCTCATGCTTTGTCTCTCTCTCTCTCTCTCTCTCAAAAATAAGCATTAAAAAAAAAAGTAATCTCTTCACCCAATGTGGGGCTCAAACTCACAATGACGAGATCAAGAGTCACACACTCCACTAACTGAGCCAGCCAGGTGCCCTTCCCTTAAAATTTAAAAAAATATTCATGCAAAGGAGACTTCAAAAAGGGTGAAAATGTATTTATCTATTTATTTAAAGTTTATTTTTATTTTAAGAGAAAGAGAGAGAGAGACAGCATGAGAGAGGAGGGGCAAAGAGAGAGGGAGAGAGAGAGAATCCCAGGCTGACAGAATCCCCACTGTCAGCACAGAGCAAAGAGGGTAAAAATTTAGGAAGCCCAGAATGGTAGACTTAGAAGAACCTATAGGAACTCCACATGCATTTCTCAAACACGTCTAAAAACATAAATGGAGTTCTCAAAAAAATGAGACGCTATGTCTTAAACAGCAAGATGGAAGAGTCACTCAGATTTTAAAATTTTATTTGGATATGATATACTTAGTATTGTGCATGTAGAGAATAAGCGGTAATCTGTAGCATGAAGAGGGAAAAGAAAAAGATTGATAATCAATTCTATATAGAAAGAGAACAAAATGGACAAATACCAGCCGGCTCTGCGGATGGACGTTAGAGGGACAGGGAGACAGATGCAGGTGGAGTCAATGGAGAGAGAGCAGGGGGAAAAGATGAGGGGATCTGAGGAAGCTCAGATGGTTATGGGGCCATTCCCAGGCCCTATAACAGGTGGCCACCTCTGAGGAAGACAAGAAGAGTCTGGTCTGGCCAGAATCATTTATTCATTCAACAAACTGTTATCGTGTGCCTACTATGAGCCAGGACTCTTCTAGGTACTAGGCGCAGAGCATTGAATAAACCAAACTCTCATAGAATTGGTTTTTTATTATTTTTATTTTTTTAATTCTTAAAGTGTTTTTACTATTTATTTTTGACAGAGAGAGCCAGAGACAGAGCACGAGCAGGGGAGGGGCAGAGAGAGAGGGAGACCCAGAATCTGAAGCAGCCTCCAGGCTCCGAGCCGTCAGCACGAGCCCAACGCAGGACTCAAACTCGAGAACCATGAGATCATGACCTGAGCCAAAGTTGGACGTTTAACCAACTGAGCCACCCAGGTGCCCCTAGAATTGGTTTTTTAGAGGGAGGAGACACAATACACACATCAAGCCAAAAGTACATGACATATCAGGTGGTGGGTGGTAAGTGCTTTAGGTAAAACTAACACAGGGTGAGGGAGGCAGGAAGTGAAGATGAGAGGAGGAGAGGAGTGGAGGAGAGAGGGGAGTATGTGTGTTATTTTATGTAACTGGTCTCATGGTCAAGGTCAACATCCCCAGTAAGGAGCCATTTGAGCCAAGGCCTAGAAGAGACAGATGTGAGCCGGCATACAAAAAATTCAATAGCTAGCATCATGGAGGATGCTATTGGTTGCCCAGCCAACATCCACATATTCCTCCCTGTCTCTAACAGGACCCTTTCCCTCTTGCTGTGATACATCCATGTGACCAGGAGAAAGTTGGACTCTACCTCTGACTCCATAAATGGATCCTAATTAGTCTAGGCATTCCTGGGAAGCCAACCTCACTTACCCGTGACTGGTTCAGGAAGGCAGGCTTAAGCCAGTTAACTCAGTGAATCCCCCAGTCCCTGTCATTGGCCCAGGAGAAGACACATAACCTAAGCTGGCCTGAACAGATTTAAAGAAGGGATTTATATCTCCGTCTGGATGAGGGTGTTCTTTCTTTCTTTCTTTTTTTTTTTTTCCTCTGCCGTGATGGACGTGAACAAGGAAGCATGTTGTCACAGCTGCTCAGTACATGGGGACAGCCATCTCTAAACAATGAGGAAAGCCATTCTGCAGACAAAGCCAATACAGAGAAGAGGGCTGAGCTGGGAGAACTGCAGAGAAATGGAGTCAGAGCCCTGATTATTCCATGTCTAGAGCCTACTCTACTTCAAGACTCCCATTATAGGAGATGAAGAATCTCCTCACTGTTTGCGCCAGGGTGAGTTAGGCTTTCTGTTCCTTGGAGCTTAAAGGTTCTTAACTAGGACAATAAAAATAATAGCAGCTAACACCTCTTGAGCACTACCTTGTGCCAGGCCCCCTCCTTAAATTTGTCATTTCATTTAATGTTCCCAACAATCCTACAAAGCAATTAAAACTATTATCCTTATTTGTAAAATGTGAGTGACTTTGCCCAAGGTCAAATGGGTAGGTAAGTGGCAGAACCAAAATCTTTCAGAGCTCAAGGACTGTGCTCTTAATCACTGCAATTTTTCTATCAATGTATGAGGCAGAGAAATAGATAGAGGGAATAGTGTGGGAAGAAGTCAGAGGAAGAGGAGATGAGGATCCTCTGATAAATTTTGTAATTATATGTATTTTTTTCTCTGCCTGAAATACCCTATCCCCAGAATACCTTTTTTCCCACTCCCACTTCTCTGTTTAGGAGCTTCTGTTTGTTCTTTAAGACCTTGTCTCTGATGTCATTTCCCCTGAAAAGCCTTCCCAGATCCTATCTCCCCAAACCTCCCACCTTCTTGGATCCCACAAAGATTTTTTTCAGATTTTTATTTTAGCCTGGGCTATATATTATGATGTGTTTGCTTTCATAGCTCTTCTTACTAAGCTCTGAACTCCTTAAGGAGGACTGTGTCTCATTAATCTTTGTGATCTTGGTGCTTAGCTCACTGTAGATACTCAAGAAGATTGAATGAACTGAACATCCATCCGTCAATCATCAACGCCCTTTCTTGAAGACCCTGTATCTTAGTAGGGAGTATGCTGGGCCCTAAAGAGATGTCAAGCTAAAAAGATCAGGCCTTGTCCTCTTGAAGTACATAAACAAGTCAGGGGTATGTTAGCGTGAGGTTTTTTTTAAGTTTATTTATTTATTTTGAGACAGAGATTGTGCAAGTGGGGGGAGGGGCAGAGAGAGAAGGAGGGAAGGGGAGAGAGAATCCCAAGCAGTCCCTGCACTGCCAGTACACAGCCCAGTGTGGGGCTCGAATCCACAAACTGTGAGATCATGACTTGAGCCATCCAGGCGCCCCTGTGTTTTAAATATGTATTACAGAAACCCAAGTCAGACTAACTTAAGAGAAAAATGTGCATGGGGCAGAACTTATTTGTCCTGGGCAGATTACTTCTCGCTTTAGGAATAACTAAATCTAGATCCAAGGGCTTGCAAAAATGTCATCATGAAGATTAAGCCTTTCTACGTAATCTGCTCTTGGATGGCTTCATCCTCAGGAATTCTTTTTTTTTTTTTTTAACTTTTAAAAATATTTATTTATTTTTGAGAGAGGGACAAAGAGACAGAGCCTGAGCAGAGGAGGGCAGAGAGAGAGGGAGACATAGACTATGAAGCAAGCTCCCGGCTCTGAGCTGTCAGCACAGAGCCCGATGTGGGGCTCGAACTCACGAGAACCGTGAGATCATGACCCAGGCCAAAGTCAGATGCTTAACCGACTGAGCCACCCAGGCGCCCCTCAGGAATTCTTTTGCCATGTGAAAGCCCCTCACAACTCCAAATTTACATCTGATCAGAGCAAAAATAGAGCTTCTTATTCCAGTGGTTCCAGGAAAAGCCCCAGGGGTAACTCTCAATGCTTTTGTTGAATCACCTGTCCCGCTCTGAATCAATTCAGTGACTCTGATTGAAAAGACCTAAGGCGGGGCGCCTGGGTGGCTCAGTCGGTTAAGCGGTCGACTTCGGTTCAGGTCATGATCTCGTGGTTTGTGAGTTCGAGCCCCACGTCGGGCTCTGTGCTGACAGCTCAGAGCCTGGAGCCTGCTTCAGATTCTGTGTCTCCCTCTCTCTGACCCTCCCCCGTTCATGCTCTGTCTCTCTCTGTCTCAAAAATAAATAAACGTTTAAAAAAAGAAAAAAAAAGAAAAGACCTAAGGCACATCCTACCTCTGGATTTGGGAAGTACAGTCAACCTCATCCAAGTCATATGGACTACAATGGAGAGAAGGTGGTTCCCCAGAGGAAAATCAAGTTGCTTTTACCAAAAAAGGGATAAGATATTGGGCAGGCAAAAACCAACACAAGTCCACCATAGAAGAAATGTCCTATAAATCAACAGTTGTATGGCAAGGTTATGAATGATACATGTCTTAAAAGGTTATAGTCAAAGATTAGGTAGAGAAATGGGTCACTTCAAGGATCACTGTCTAGGAACATCTCCTAGAAGGAAGCCTATGAACTGGGCCTTGATAGAAAAGTAGGACTATGATAGGTGAAGATGAGAAGGCTTTTCAGATACAAGGAAAGGTGTGAACAAAGGCAGGGAGGTAAGGATCCTTTGGAGATTTTTCTAGTTTGGTGGAAACTTTTGGGTACTAAGGCTGGAACTTTGGTTGGGGGCTAGATCCACAGACAGTCTACTAGTGCACTAACTATGCAGATTTCTTCCATTTATAATCGCAAGGAAGAGTATACTAATTCGGGCAGGTACCAGGAGTAGGATTATTCTCTCCATGTTACCAGTGGGGTAACTGAAGCCCAGTGCAAGAAGTGCCTGCTGAGAGGTCGTCCCACCCAGAGACAGATGGCACAAGAAGCCCTCTATCTAGTCCAGGACAGTGCCCCCACCCACTCACCACCCATCCACAACAAGACCAACTCTAGGGTTGGGAATCACCAGGACAAGAGCTGTGGCTCAGCCCCAGAGCCAGCCTGAGGAGACATTTGAACAAAGCTCTGGAAACAACCATCCAGGCTACCTGACTTGTATGATGGTTAAGAGCAAGGTCTCTGGAGTCAGATAGGCCTGGTTTTGAATCTCAGTTTCATGAGTTATGATGATACCTTGACAAATTACATAACTTCTCATAAGAAGAACTTTATACTTGTTATATGCATGATACAATATATATCATGGAGATGGAATGTACAGCCTAGGGAATATGGCCAAGAATATTGCAGTGACATTGTATGGTGACAGACAGTGACTACACTTATCAACTATACTTCAATAATAAGTCTTTTTCTAAAATTTTTCATGTTTATTTATTTTTGAGAGGGAGAGAGAGAGAGAGAGAGAGAGCGCAAGTGAGCTTGAGTGGGGGAGGGGCAGAGAGAGAGGGAGACACAGAATCCGAAGCAAGCTCCAGGCTCTGAGTTGTCAGCACAGAGCCCGATGTGGGGCTCAAACTCACTAGCCATGACCTGAGCTGAAGTAGGATGCTTAACCAACTGAGCCACCCAGGTGCCCCTATACTTCAATAATAAGTCTTAAAAAAGAATTTAGTGCAATGTCTGTTCCATGGAGTGCTCAAAAAATGTCAGCTTGAGGGCGGTACTTCAGGCCCGGGAGGCAGACAGACTTTCAGTCACATCCCAGCTGAGGTAAGACTACTATATTTCGTTGATTCTGTAATGGACTTTCCCTACACCTCACCCCCTTATCTTAAGTGTCTCCGCATCAATGCATCTTAGCATTGTAACATGATTTAATCGCCAGTGTGTCTTAGCAATCCATGAGATAACAGCGTGACTTACCATCAATGTCTAAATGGGGCAGGTTACCTAATCTTTTGGTACTTCAGTTTCTTCAGCTGTAAAATGGGGATAATAATAGTATTCGCTTTCTAAGGTTGTTGTGAGGGTTAAATTGGATTTGCCTTGCAAATTTCTAGCACAGTGAGGGCTCAACTAATCCTGTGTACCACCATTATTTTTGATTACTCTTACCCAAATCAGATAATGGGGGTGGTGGGAGCTGTATGGGCTGAGCAGTCAGAGCGTGCAGAGGTGAAGGCTGGTATTGGAGGGCCAATGTTGATTCTCAGACTCAAGCCGGGGGGTTGTGAGGAACAGTAGGAAGACACTAAAGAGGCCTCTGGAGTGCAAGGTGGATCGAGGCATTTGGTTTGCAGATGAGGACCGGGGACCATGCCGGGGTACCCACTGTGGCTGTCCAGTGGTGACGGGATGGTGAGTTAAAAGGGCTGGTCTATGGGGCACCTGGGTGGCTCAGTCGGTTAAGCGTCCGTCCGACTTCTGCTCAGGTCATGATCTCATGGTTTGTGGGTTCGAGTCCCGCATCGGGCTCTGTGCTGACAGCTCAGGGCCTGGAGCCTGCTTCGATGTCTGTGTTTCCCTCTCTCTCTGCCCCTCCCCTGCTCGTGCTCTATCTCTGTCTCTCAAAAATGGATAAATGTTAAAAAAAAAATTTTTTTTTTTTAAGAAAAGGGCTGGTCTACATGTTCTCTTTAAACCCTCATGATCTCCAACTATGACAACCACCCTTTATTAAGTCCTCTATGTGGCAGGGCACTGTGCTAATTGATGTCTTATCTTGTAAAATTCTATTATCAACCCTCTGCATTCGATGATTGTATTAGGTCAGTTTTATAGAAGAAACCAAGGCTCAGAGAGGTAAATTAACATGTTTAAAGTCATATGACTATTATATGCCAGAGCTGGAGTTTGAATCTGGTTATTTTGACTTTGTGTCCAGCACCCAAGTCCCCGTGCCATGCTGCCTCTTGAAAGCTCTCCATCGTCTCTCAGTGTATCAGAAGGCAATCTTCTCTCCTCACCTCCTTCCACTCCTCCTTCCTCCTCCTACAGGTCTCCACCTTCCAGGCCCACAAATGCCAAGCTCACAAGTCATCTGTTTTGCCAAAATTCTGTTCCGATTTGATAAACCCTGGCTGGGCCAGCTCACTCAGCATGATTCAGCCAAAGAGAATAGCGAGGCTGCGTGCCCGGCGTGCCGACCGTCTGAGCTCAGGCAGGATGGGCGGCGCAGGAACCTCAGCCTGACAGATGGCTCCACTCGGCTGTCTCCCTGGGCCTGATTCCAGGGACAGCGCTTGCTCTCTGCAGGAGGGAGGGCGGGAGCCAGGTCGGGTGATTCTCACATGCATGGCTGTCTCTATGTGTGTGGTTACGAATGGAGCTTGCATGGGCAAGGCTGCATGTGACCCAGAGCACACATTTGTAGGTGGCCGGTGTGCGTGTGGATGAATGTGTTTGTGTGTGCCTGGCTGTGTGTTTGTGTGTGTGTGCGGGTATTTCTGTGCACGCAGAGCGGTGTGAGAGTGTGTGTGTGTGTGTGTTTGAATTTTAAGTTTGCATTCATCCTGGTACGCAAATCATGAGCATAAAAGAGAAAGGACCGAGAGGCAGGGAAAGGAGGGTCCTAGGCTTTGAGAATCCAGCCTTCTGACTGTTCCCACGTGCAATCCAGAAATGCTGCACACCCCTCCCTCCATGTCTGCCCTCATCACAGGACCAAGTGACAGCAGGGGCAACAGCAAGCACCCCGTTCCCGGGGCAAAGTGTAGGCTCTGAGTTTCAGGTTTCTAAAAATAGCTTCTTGGCTACCCCTTCTCCCTAAGTACCCCTTCTCCCTTGGCTACCCCCTCACTTTTGTGAATCCAGGCCCCCTCTGAAAATCTGGTGACTAGAATGAATCTTCTTTCCAGGAAAATACACTCAAAACACACAATTTTCCACAACAATGCCACAGAACTCAGGGGGCCCTCCAAAGCCTATTAGGGACCTCAGGAAATCAAAAATTATACCAAGTTACTGAGCATTGACTGAGTTCTGTTGAACTGAGCCTTTGTTAGAGAGATACGTACCTAGAGGAATAAGGTGGCTGCTGTCTGTGAAGACTGTACAGTCTGGTAAGAGAAATAAAGGTCCACGTGTAACCACAGGCCACTGTGGCTAGTGCAGTGGTGGTTGGGTGAAGGAACCGCTAGGGCATGGGAGGAATGACGGAATGCAGTTCTCGAGAAGCTCCAGGGAAAGAGTCCCTGAAGAAGTGGACACTGAAGCTGTAACTTGAAATATGAGAAGGTGTTTGTCAAACAGAGAAAACGAGGAAGGACTTTCTGGGCAGAAAGAAGAGGTCATAAAAAGGCAGAGGGAGGCTGCACTGGGGGCGAACACATCTGGGAGAAGCAGGAGGTAGGGCTGAAGAGGGAGTCTGGGAGCAGGCTGTGAAGAGTCATGTGCAGACTAAGCTAAAGGTTTTGGATTTTATCCTGTAAGTGGTGGAGAACCATTAGAAGTTTTTAAACAAGAGGGTGGCATGATCTCGGTGTTTTGTAAAGACCACAGTGCACCCAGCACTTATCCACAGACCAGATAAAGAGGCTGTTGCAATAGTTTGGGTGAGAGATAATGAAGGTGTGAACAACAGGAATGTGGGAAAACCAGGGCATGGGTTTGAAGAAAGAGATATTTAGGAGATGAACTAGACAAGAATTAGGGGCCTCCATTAAACGTACAGGGATTAAGAAGAAAAAAAGAAGGAATAGTTGAGCATGGCTTCCATATTTCCAGCTTGGGAAGAAATGTGGATACTAGTGCCATTCACTGTGATGGAACCAAGATACAGATTATGTTGTTGGGGAAGAGAATGAGTTCTGTTTGGGACACGCTGTGAGACATCCAACTAGAGACATGCATTAGGCGATTGGGTCCGGAGTACTGGGGAGAGAGATGTGGAAGTATAAATTTGTGAGTTGTAAGTAGGTGAATGATAACTCAAGTCACAGGTAATAGATGAGATCATGCAGGGAGAATGTAGATACTGAGTGAGAAGCAAGAACATGGTTAACATTTAAGAGTCCATGAAGGAAGAAGAATTAGAGGAAGGAGGTTGAGAGAGGGTTTATAGGGTTTGGAGGGGTTGAATAGACACCGGGATAGTGTGTGTGTGTGTGTGTGTGTGTGTGTGTGTATAAATTTTTTTTTTTTTACATTTATTTATTTTTGAGAAACAGAGTGAGACAAAGCGTGAGCAGGGGAGGGGCAGAGTATAATGTTGAGTGAAATAAGTCAGAGAAAGACAAATACCATATGATCTCATTCATTCATGGTATTTAAGAAACAGAACAAATGAGCAAAAGGGAATAAAGAGAGAGAGAGAGAAACAAACCAAGAAACAGATTCTTAACTATAGAGAACACACTGATGGTTACAGAAAGGAGGTGGGTGGGGGATGGGTGAAACAGGTGATGGGGATTTAGGAGGGCACTTGTCGTGATGAGCACCGGGTGATGTATGGAAGTGCTGAATCACTTACTGTACTGAAACTAATATAACACTGCATATTAACTATACTGGAATTAAAATTAAGAACTTAATTAAAAAAAAAAAAAGAAATGACAGCAGGAAAGAGGGATTTCCCGGAAGCTGACAGCAAACAAAGTTTTTAAAACGAGGGAGTGGCCATTAGTGTCGAAGGCTAGAAAAAGGTGAAGTAAGTTGAAGGCGAATGTAAAAACCGTGCAAGACCAAAAGATAGAAGACCGGAAGGAAAGATGAAATACACAAAACACTAACTAGAGTTATTGCTCTAGTGAGAATTATGGGAAATTTTTACACTCTTTTTTATAGTTGTCATCTAAATATTCCTGGCCCAATCCAATAAGTGTGTACTAAATTTGAACAATGAGAGAGGATACCTAAGGAAGGTGTGGGAGGTTATTAGAACAGGAGACTTCCACTTCCAGCCAAGATGGAGTAGCAGACACTGGGATTCAACCTCCTGCCTAAACCAATTCTAAAACCATAAAAAATATATGTAATCACTGTTTTCAGGCCTTGGACAATAGGCAGTGCAGGGCACCGATCCCTAAAAGTGGGAGGAAAAAATAAGATGAGTCCAAATACTGTACCTCCAGGCTGCGGTGCATGGAGAGAAAACCTAGGAAGAACAGGCAGACTCCCTGTGTTGAAGAGACTGAGCTAGCTGGTTGTTCAGGGAGGTCAAGACGGCTAGAATTCACAGGGTGAGGTACCAGACAAGACAGAGTTGCACTGGAGATCCACAGAAATTTCTCCTGAGGTCTTCAAGCGAGTACTGATAATTGAATGCATTTGAAGAAACTACCTGAGGCCGGGGAAAGAGCACTTGAAAGAATCAGGTAGAACAATTCTTGGAGCTCACACGAGGTTGGAAATAGTTTACATTCCAATCAGAGTGTAGGAACCTCATAATATGTTAGACATATGAAGAATACCATATCCAAAAAGATACTGCCCCACAATGGAGCCAAAGTACCCCTAAACTAGACTCTGCTCCCAAAGCAACCTCTAAAGGATCAAACTCTTTCCAAGCAAGTTCACTGAATCCTAGAACAAAACTCAAAATAATTAAGGAATAAAAAAGGCCAGTGCTCAACCATGTAAAGTTCACAATGTCTGGCATCAAATCAAACTTACCAGACATGCAAAGAAGCAGAAAGACCTGTAAGGAGAAGAAAAATCAATCCATAGAAACAGACTCATAATAACATAGATAATAAAGAATTAGAAGACAAGGAAATAAAACCGAGACTATAAACATACTTCAGATGCTCAAGAAGACAGAAGAAAGCAGGAACACATCACACCTTTCATCTTTTTGAATTTCCTCCTTAGTTTCTGGGAGATTTCTTCAATTTAACTTCCAATATTCCTATTGAATTTTTCATTTCTCTACTATGGTTTTCGTATCTCTAGGCTCTGTTTTACTCTGCATCTTCCCTTATTTAAAAATAGCAAAGGTGGGGCGGCATCTGGGTGGGTCAGTCAGTTAAGCACCCAACTTCCCAGGTCATGGGAAGACCCAGGTCATGATCTCACAGTTCGTGGGTTTGAGCCCGTGTGGGGTTCTCTGCTGACAGTCCAGAGCCTGGAGCCAGCTTCAGATTCTATGTGTCTTTCTCTCTTCCTCTGCCCCTCTCCCGCTCATGATCTGTCTGTCTCTCAAAAATAATAAACATTAAAAAAAATTAAAACAAAAATAGGAAAGGGGGAGCCTGCGTGGCTCAGTCAGTTAAGTGCCCGACCAGCTCAGGTCATGAACTCGTGGTTCGTGAGTTTGAGCCCTGGGTCGGAGTTGGGGTCAGTGCTGACAGCTCAGAACCTGGAGTCTGCTTCAGATTCTGTGTCTCCGTCTCTCTCTGCCCCTCCCCCACTCACACTCTGTCTCTCTGCCTCTCAAAAATAAATATTTAAAAAAATAGCAAGGAAAGATCTTTTGTCTCTGTAAGTGTATTACCAATAGTGATTTAGAAATTTCCCTTTTCCTGCATTATCTTTCTTTCCTCCAAATTACTTTTATCTGCTTGTTTGTTTGGTCTTATCCTTCCTGTTAGAAGTTTTACTCAGATGTTTGTTAATCCTTGTCCACTCTTGTTTAAGAAGGGACACTAAACACTGATTGCCCACGTTGAGCACATGGGCAAAGTTTGTGGATTTGGAATTTCACTGTGGGATGATCTTGGGTCATTTGTCAGAGAACACTCCCTCCCCGCCAAGTTAGTATGTTCTATTTGTTTCCTGTTTGGCTGATTAGTTCCTCCATAAAGTGTTTAAATCATGCCCAGAGAAGAGATGCCTGGCTGCTTACATTCTGGGATCCCGGAAGGGGAAGGGAGCTGGGAGGCCTCGGTGTTCAGCCTTCAGTAGACATATATTTATTAGACCACAGATGGACCATGCATCCCTTAATAAAGGAGCTCTCTCTTTTTTTAATTCTAGAGAATAACCCTCAGTCTTCTGCTGGAGTAGAGAAGGGGTAGTCACTCAGGGGAATAAAATATGGAGGAGGCTAAGAATCTGTTTCTTGAACAGCATTCACTAAATTTTCTTAAATTTAGTTTCTATCACCTTTGTCCTCAGTTCTTGAGTTTTTTTGACGATTCTGTAATATTGACCAGGTTGGTTCCCTGCTTGTCCCTCTTCACGTGTAAGATTTCATTTCTTAGATCTGCCAAGTCAGTTACCACTTGTCCATCCACTTTCCTGCTTGCAAAATTTTATTGCTCCTGTCTCCTCTCATTTATCTCCTATCCTTGTGAATCCCCGTTTCTCTAAATCCCTTTAGTGTAGTTTTAATGGGTTTTCAGGAGAGAGCAAAATTATATGTGTGCATTCAACCCACCATCGTTAACTGAAAGCTCTTGAACACTTTATGCTAATTCATGGATGCAACTCTGAAGGTTTGGACTATTGTCCCCATTTTACATGTTACAGGGGAAATATCCAAGATCACACAGCCAGTACAAACTCAGGTCTGTCTAAACGCTATTTATATACAAATATGTACATCCGAAGTTGCAAACCGGAAGCCTGCAGACAGATACAGCCCGTAGAGATTTTTATTTGGTCCCCAGAGGGTTTTTAAACTCAGGAAATTTGACATAAAAATCAAGTGTTTGGCTTTGCTTGAGAAATCCAAACATCTAGCAACAGAGGACTTGGCACTCCTAAAGGACAAAATCAGCTGAAATCAGTTGCATCTGATTGCCTTAAATGTAGGACCCACTCCCTACTTTGCCCCAGTCCCCAGCATGCTCTATGGTCTTCTACCTGCTTGCAACACTCATGGGTCACCTACCTGGACCCTGTTTTCATTTGTACAAGAGAGAAATTTTTAAGAAGAAAATGAGTCTTATTATACACACTGTTCTAGACATTGACTTTTTTTTTTTTTAACTTAATTGTAGTAATTATTTCTTGTGTCTGTTTATCTGCCTCACTTACAGCCATTGTCCTTTTACTGCACAAGTGAATCCGATACCCAAGCAAAGGCGTCCTGCAATCAGGTCCTTGCTATTTGATACTATTCCCCTCACCCAGAGCTGATTGATGCAAGGGTAGACACCTGACTGAAGCAGAGTCAATGAATACTCTCTCTTGGGAACTTGAAACTTGGAATGGAGACTCCTGAGGCTAGCAGTCACTAAAGCTGAGTCATATTAACAACAGCACTCCAGAGAGAGGACCCATAAGCTCCTACTACCAAACTCCCTGGGGCTGCCCTCATTCCTTCCCTACCCAGTTTTGGTTATGCAAGAATTTATTGGAGTTTATGAACTACCTAAGTATCCTTCCAATGAATTCCTCCCTACACACTTTTTTTTTCTTTTTTGCGTAAGCCAAAGTTGCAGATTAATTTCTTATAAATCCATCTCCCCTTTTCCCTATTGGTGCCACTACCCCTTTCCAAGCTTTGCAAAAACAATACCATTAACAATTTTAAATTGAAACAGGTTTATTGAGATATAATTCATATACCATATTATTCACTCACTTAAAGTATATCATTGAATGGTGTTCAGTATATTCAGAGTTGTGCAACCATCATCACAATCAATTTTAGAACATTTTCATCACAACAAAAGAAGTCTTGTACCCATTAGCAGTCAGTTCCTATTTCCTCTCAATCCCCTCCCCCCTTGGCCTAGGCAACCACAAATCTACTTTCTGTTTCCACAGATCCATCTATTCCAGATCTTCCATATGAGTGGAATCATGTAATACGTGGTCTTTTTGTGACTGGCTTCTTTCAGTTAGCCCAATGCTGTCAAGGTTCATCCAAGTCGTGCCACGCATCAGGGCTTTATTTCTTTTCATGGCAGAATTTTCATATTCCATTGCATGGATATGCCCTATTTTGTTTACCGTGTTGATAGATATTGAGGTTGTTTCCACCTGTTGGCTATTATGAATAATGTGAATATTCATGTACCAGTTTTTGTGTGGATGTGTTTTCATGTGTTCTGGATTTCTGCTTAGGAGTGGAATCACTGGGTCACGTGGTGGCTTGACGTTTAACCTTTTGAGGAACCACCAGACTGTTTTCTAAGGGGGCAGCTCTATTGCTACATTCCCGCCAGCAGTGCATGAGGTTCCAGTTTCTCCGCATCCTTAACACTTGTTATTATCTGTCTTTTTGATTATAGAAACCGTAGTGGGTGTGAAGTGGTATCTCACTGTGGTTTTGTTTTGCATTTCCTTGATGTCTTATGATGTTGAACATCTTTTCATGTGCTGATGGGCCACTTGTGGATCTTTTTTGGGGAAATGACTACTTAAATCCTTTGCCCATTTTTTTTAACTGGTTGATTTGTCCTTTTATTATTGAGATGTAAGCATTCTTTATATATTCTGGATAGAAGCACCTTATCAGAGATATGATTTGCAGGGGCACCTGGGTGGCTCAGTTGGTTGAGTGACTCTTGTTTTCGGCTCAGGTCATGGTCTCATGGTTTGTGAGTTTGAGCCCTACGTCAGGCTTTGTGCTCACAACACGGAACCTGCTTCGGATCCTCTGTCTCCCTCTCTTTGCCTCTCCCTCACTCATGCGCTAGCTCCCCCTCCCTCTCCCTCTCTCTCTCCCTCAAAAATAAATAAATGTTAAAAAGAATTTTAGGGGCGCCTGGGTGGCTCAGTTGGTTAAGTGGCCGACTTCGGCTCAGGTCATGATCTCGTGGTCTGTGGGTTCGAGCCCCGCGTTGGGCTCTGTGCTGACAGCTCAGAGCCTGGAGCCTGCTTCAGATTCTGTGTGTCCCTCTCCCTGACCCTCCCCCGTTCATGCTTTGTCTCTCTCTGTCTCAAAAATAAATAAACGTTAAAAAAAATAAAAAAAAATAAAAGAATTCTAAAAAAGACATATGACTTGCAAATTTTCTAACATTCTCTGGGCTGTCTCTTCACTTTCTTGACAGTGACCTTTGAAGCACCTTATTTTTTTTCATTTGTGACCATTATCGTTTTGATATATACTCCTCCAGATATTTTCTATGCATTTTAACAAATATGAGACAATGTATATCTCACTGCTTTATACACTTAATAAACTGTGAACAATTTCAATGACTGTACATCATCAGTATTGTCTTCACAGTATATATTGTGTGAGCTTTCCATAATCTGTTTAAGTCGTCACCTAGAGTTGGACATTTAGGTCATTTCCAATATTTTGCTACTATAAGCCATCCTTGCACAAGCATCTTTGCACACATGTCTAAATTGCTTGACAGAGGAAAGCAGGACTGAAGCATGTGACAGGTGCAGGGAACAGCATGATGAAGGTCAAAGAGGAGGAGGAGCTCATCAATTCTGTATTGAGTAGTGTGTAAGCTGTGTAAAGGAGAGTAGGAGGGGCTAAATCGTGCCTAAATTGTTGAGGATCTCAAATGTCAGTTTAATGAGCTTTGATTTTGGAAGTCACAGAATTCTTTTAAGTGGGGATTTGACTTGATAACAGCCATTTGATTCCACTTTGATGGAGTGAGAAAAAAGTATCGCATAGGTCATAAGATACAGAGAAATCCAATTAGGTGATTTAGTAATAAAAGAATTGTAGTGGCATTTGCCTGAATAAAATGTCAATAGAGAGGAGGCTGAGGACTAAAAAGTATGTCAGAAATAATGTGATTCTTTTTTAAAAAGTGCACAGAGGTGGGGAAGTAGAGACAGTACATGTGTTCGTCAGGCTAGGCCATGTTGTAGTAACAAACCACCCCCAGACTTCAGTGATTTGACACAGCAAAAATTTGTTTCTTTCCTACACTCTGTGTGTTAGGGGGACTGCTGGAAACAGTCATCAGGGAGCTCAGTGTGATGGGGTCCCGTCATCTTGAGGTCGTAACTTCTGGAGGACAAAACCCCCTTCACAGTGACCTCAGCCATTGACAAGCGCTTGTGGGAAGGTCGCATGCCAGCTACTCTATACTTGAGTCCAAAGTGAGATGCTAGTCACCTATGCCTGCCTAACTTCAAAGGAGCTGGGAAATGTGGGGAATTCATGGACTATCTGGAGAGGACCACTGCCCCTGACATTTGGGAGGGTAGGCTACATACGAATTGTTATAAAGGGAAGGAGAGAGATGAGGTAGTAGCTACGGGGACAGGAGGTGAGTGGATTTTGATTTTCCTTTGTCTAATTGGAAGAGAATTGAATCTGTTTACAGGACAGGGAGTGAATAAGCAATGGAGCATGGCATTGGTCCTAGAGAGGTGGAACGATGGGCCTCAGACAGGAGACCTGACCCTGCTTCTCTGAGATCGGCAGGAAGGAACCAGAGGAAGTGCAGTTAGGTAAAAGTGTGGGTGTAGAGGCAGGAAACAGAGGACGTTCACACCTGATATTTTTAGTTTCCTAAGAAGTAGGAAGCAAGTCCGTTGACAAACATGGTGATGGTGGTGGTGGTGGTGGTGGGAGGGACCAGAAGCAGATGCTGGACCTTTCGGAGTTTGGAGAAGGTTCTCAAATCTATCTCCACTAAGCCTTGAGTCACTGAGTGGACAACACTAACAACTTCCTCTCTGGTTCACTCATCTCCGTTCAACCTGTCCGGTGTACTATAAGTGGGTGGCAGTAGACAGGGCCAATCAGGTGATGCCATCCTCTGCATAAAAGCCTATGGCAGTTCAAAATCCTTAAAATGCCTCAAAGATCTGGCTCAACCTGACTTCTCCAGCCTTGCCCTCAGTGCCCTCCATGCTCTGTCGCAGGGTCCCCTTTCATTTGCTTCCTTCTTCCTGCCCCAGGACCTCCACGGATGCTCCGCCCTTCACCCGGAAAGCCCTTGCATTCCACCGTGCCCACCCCTGTCACTTAGCTAATCCGAACCATTCCTTTGGTTCCGAAACCAAGAGTCAGTCTCTCAGGGAGGCCTTGTCGGGCCCATCAGAGTAGGGTGGGTCTCCCTGTCGGGTGCCGTTACAGTATTTGGAATTTTTCCCTTTGCAGCACTCTTCACGGCTGTGAGTACGTTTGTACACAGTGGGCAAAACCTCCTTCCTCTGCCAGACTACAGTTCTGGGAAGGTGGTACTGTGTTTGCGGACTGTTTTTGTCCACTGTAATGTGTTCCACACGTAGCACATTGCCTGGCATGTAACAGCTAATAAATAAATATTTGTCAAGTGAATGAAGGGATTAATCCATTTTGTTAGTTAATGAATTTGTACCTATTGGGAAGAGATGACCAAGATAGCAATACCAATGAGAGTCCAGTCAGGGGTGACCACAGAGCTACTTTAGAGCCAGTCAGCATGGTTGTGTTCAGCCGCCCAAGAGTAGGGACTGCAAAGGCAGAGATTGGACTGATACAAAGTTTAAGCTTTTCAGAACGGGTGTGGCAGAAAGAGGATAATGCTGGTTTTCACACTGCACTGTAAGGTCTAGGCTGATAGGGAAGGAAGGGAAATACTAAGATGGGTGATGGACTGGGAAGAATACAGTGAGGCCAACGGCCTTGTGCTAACTGGGGTGTTCAGGAGCAGGCATGGTGGAGCAAGAAAGTGAGGGGGCGGAGAACCAGGGGTGATGTCAGAGGTGTGGTGCACCAGACCTCAAGACCTCTCAAGTGGAGTGGTTCCAGGTCCTGAGAAGGCCCAGGGTATAACCGTGGATGTGAGGCACTGGTCATTATTGCCAACATTAAGGAATAAAGAGACCAGGATGGTAAATGGCTTCACGTGGTGAGGTCACCTGGTGACGGCAGGACTTGAAGTGGAGAGGACTTTAGGGATCCAGGTGGCCAAATGACCACCACTGCAAAGATAGTTTGGAAGGTGGCGTGTGCCTGAAGGATGGGCCCTCTTGTCATGCTTTCCATTCTTGGGTCACTCATTCAAGAGTCAAGGCCCTGAGACAGAGGGTCTGATGGGTTGAGCTGGATGGCATAAGCCTTAAAGGGAAAGTCACATTGCATGTGACAGAAGGCATAGTGGCAGGTTGGTGTCAATGGGGAATGGTGAGACCACCAATGGAGGCCCCAGTGGAATATGTGAGGGGTGGGCAGCCTCTAATCAAGAGGTTGGAAGATAATTTGGGGAGGTGTGCCTTTGAGGGACAGCCAAGTTTCCACTAAGCAGGAGGTGAAGGGAGTAATCTGCCATGAACTTAAGGTTTATAATGGAGAGTGTTTTGTCTTTTTGCTTGTTTCACAATGGATCAAGGGTGTTCCACCAGTCAAACTAACAACATGTAATAGAGAAAAGACGTGCTCTGGGTCAGAGGTCAGAGTTCCATTTCTGGCCCCATCACTTACATGCTGAGCAACCTTAACCAATTCACCTCTCTGAGCTCAGTTTTCCCATCTGTGAAATGATAAAGTCGTAACTGGCTCGTGTGAGGATCAAAGAGATAATAGATGCAAAACTGCCTCCTAAACTCGAAACTGTTGTCCACACGTGAATTGTTATTATCATTATTGCACGGTGAGTTAATGGTAGCATTTGGACTCTTGACTCCCAATTCAGAACAGCCCTGGGATGAAGGCAGGCAAAGGCTATCTCCATTTTACAGGTTCATTTATTCAAGAAACCTTGCTGAGTGCTAATCCTGTGTCAGTCACTGAGCTGGGCAAGGGCAATAGTGAGATGAATCAGACGAAGTCCCTAACTTTGGAGTTCATAGTCTCACAGAGGACACAGACATGGTAACGTGCTAAGCTGTGCTACATGCTATAAGGGTGGAATAGAGGATGCTGTGCTAGCATACAAAAAAGAACAGTTAGGGAGAACCTGAGCAGGCTTGGCAAAGGAAGTGGCAGGAGAGCTGGGTCTTGAAGATTAAGCCCAACAAGAGGAGAGATGTTCCACTCCCTGGCGAGTCAGTGGTGGAGACCCAACTTAGAGAGGACCCAGGGCCACAGACATGCCATTATGTGTCACCTCCCCAATGGTCTTTGGACAAAGGGAAAAGAAGCTTCTTTGGTCTCACACAGAAGCTTATTCTCTTTGCTTCTGTTAAGGGCCTGGCTGCCATGGGAACAACACTTGCTTAGTCTCTTTCCAATTTGCCGTCAACAACTTACTGTCAGGGTGCAAATGCACAGCTCAGATACCCTAGATATGAGGCATCGGGCTTCAGTTTCTGCCTCCTAGCCTCTTCCCAACCATCTGATGATGGCCGTTATTGTCTGACTGGCCTGCCTTCTGGGGGAACCAAAGCGAGCCCAGCGGGTCAACCTGGGAACAGCTTTTGCAGGAAACCAACAGGGCTTTAAAGGAATCATTACTTGTCACACAGCCTATAATTGTGTTACATCTGAATGAGGCTGCTGGAGGACTGCCCCCTCCTCCGGCCCGTCTCCTTTCCCTCTCACTATTTCCTTCAACAACCGTAAGGAACAACCTGATCCTATCTGGATCCCTTCTTCCTCAATCCCCTAGATTCCCAAACTCTGACAGTTCCCTTCTCACTTTTTCAAAGAGCATTGGTGGGGACCCACCTCATTCCTGGAAACTTGGCCACCCAAAGCTGGGCTTTATTCCTATTTCATGGCCAACAATAATGAAAACTATGGTATATCCATTTTCCAGATGAACCTCAAAGAAGGTAAGAGGTGAGGGGCTCCATCTTGGAGGGGCAGCAGAACTCGAGACTGGATTGTAGCCTAAGACGAGAATAAAGATCGTCAACGTGGGCTGTCCAGCATCCACATCCCCTTTCCTAATAGCATCCTGATTTCTGTGCATGTTACCTACAGTCTTGCTGGGTGTGGACATCCAGATGCCTTTTGCCCACTATGGTCACCGAAGGGCCACAGTGCTGTGACCTGTGAGTTTTAAGGGAAGTGCCAGAAGTTATCTCCATGTGGAGACTAGCACTGTGTCTAGCCCACAGTACATGTGGAGCAAATGTCATTTCTGCCTCAGGACTGTTACTCATTATTTGTGTTGTTAGGCAAGTCACTTATCTATTCTTTGCCTTGGAGGGGCACCTGGGTGGCTCAGTCAGTTAAACATCCAACTTTGGTTCAGGTCATGATCTCACAGTTCCTGAGTTTGAGCCCCACATAGGGCTCTGTGCTGACAGTTCAGAGCCTGGAGCCTGCTTCGGATTCTGTGTCTCTTTCTCTCTTTTTGCCCCTTCTTTGCTAGCACTCTGTCTCTCTCTCAAAAGTAAATAAACATTAAAAAAAAGTTAAAAAAAAAAAAAGGAGGTCTGAGGCAGTGGCTATGTACAGAGTCCAATCCTCCAGGGAAGCTGAAGGTCAAAGCTCAGAGAATAATTTGTGTAATTTATTTTTTAAATTTACATCCAAGTTAGTTAGCATATAGTGTAACAATGATTTCAGGAATAGATTCCTTAATGTCCCTTTCCCATTTAGCCCACCCCCTCTCCCACAACCCCTCCAGTAACCCTCAGTTTGTTCTCCATATTTGTGAGTCTCTTCTGTTTTGTCCCCCTCCCTGTTTTTATGTTATTTTTGTTCCCTTATGTTCATCTGTTTTGTCTCTTAAAGTCCTCTTATGAGTGAAGTCATATGATTTGTGTCTTTCTCTGACTAATTTCACTTAGCATAATACCCTCCAGTTCCATCCACGTAGTTGCAAATGGCAAGTTTCATTCTTTTTAATTGCTGAGTAATAACTCCATCATGTGTGTGTGTGTGTGTGTGTGTGTGTGTGTATACACATACATGGAGATATATATAGATAGGTAGATAGATATACCACATCTTCTTTATCCATTCATCCATCGATGGACATTTGGGCTCTTTCCATACTTCGGCTATTGTTGATAGTGCTGCTATAAACATTGGGGTGCATGGGCCCCTTTGAATCAGCATTTTTGTATCCTTTGGGTAAATACCTAGCAGTGCAATTGCTGGGTTGTAGGTAGTCCTATTTTTAATTTTTTGAGGAACCTCCATCCTGTTTTCCAGAGTGGCTGCACCAGTTTGCATTCCCACCAACAATGCAAAAGAGATCCTCTTTCTCTGCATCCTCGCCAACATCTGTCATTGCCTGAGGTGTTAATGTTAGCCATTCTGACAGGTGTGAGGTGGTATCTCATTGTGGTTTTGATGTGTATTTCCCTGATGATGAGTGATGTTGAGCATTTTTTCACATGTCGGTTGGCCATCTGGATGTCTTCTTTGAAGAAGTGTCTATTCATATCATTTGCCCATTTCTTCACTGGATTGTTATTTGGGTGTAATGTTTATTTTATTTTTTTTGAGCATGAGCAGGGGAGGAGCAGAGAGAGAGAGGGAGAGAGAAGATCCAAAGCAGGCTCTCTACTGACAGCAAAGAGTCTGATGCAGGGCTTGAACTCATAAACCGAGAGATTATGACCCGAGCCCAAGTCTGACACTTAACCAACCGAACCACCTAGGCGCCTCTCAGAGAATAATTTTTATCAGCTCCTTGTCTTCCTCTCCTACTGCATCTTCTACCACTTTATCGCTCTGGAGCAAAAAAGAAGCAAGAATCCTAGCCATTCTGTTCCTCAAATGTACCAAACTCATTTCCACCTCAGGGCCTGGTAACTGCCTTACTGCCCTCTCAACCCTTTCTATCGTTACCCTCCCTCTACCAGCCAGTATCTGTCCCATTAGCCTATTTAGTTCCTGCAGAGAACTCATCCACTCCGAAAATATTTGATTGTTGTCACAAAAATGTAAGCTCGAGAGCACAAAGATTTTGTCTGTCTTGTTCACTATATACATGCTGGGACAAGAACGGTGCTTGCACAAAGGAGGAGCTCAATAAGGAAAAAAAAAAAAACCCACTGAATTAATGCAAAATTGGAACTCCTCGTAAGGGAAAATGTCAAGCAGGGAGACTGAGGAAGAAATCCAGTTGTGCTATTGGGACCCGGGAGCGTGGAAGTTCAGCAATTGTGACATCACCTTTTGGGTTGGATTCAGAGGCACCAATAGAAGGAAATAAATACTACT
The DNA here is from genome assembly GCF_023721935.1 of Panthera uncia. Lineage (NCBI taxonomy): Eukaryota > Metazoa > Chordata > Mammalia > Carnivora > Felidae > Panthera > Panthera uncia. The sequence goes on along the minus strand of NC_064808.1, from coordinate 42,754,148 downwards.
ACAACTGTTTTTCTTTTTCTTCTGCAAAAGGCAGTTATCACATTAAAAGGGAAAAAAAAAAAAGGTGAGGCCACTGCCAGGGGAACATGACACAGTCTGTATGTATGAGTTTATTGGAAGTGCTAAATGAGTAACTTCCTGAATGATGTGGAAAGTGATGAGGCTTGTGGCATTCCGGAAAAATTTGACACAAATTGTGCACTAAAGCAATTCCATGGAATCGTGTTTGATGGTTTAAGCGGTCACTGGTTTAAAAGGTTTTGGCTTGAAGTTGTTATGACAGGTGAACATTTCTTATACACCAAAATCCCTGGTATGCAGCTATTCACTCAGCTTTTGGGGGACACAAGAAAGCAGATAACTAGGGTTCTGTGCCCAGCCTTCTGTGAACAAGTAGGAAAAATGAGAAGGGGCTGGGGAAGGAGGAGTTGAGACTTTTATTCAACACCTTTTACATGCCATACACTAAAAAGTCATGACTTTTCTCATTTAATAACACTGCGAGGCAGGCATTATTTCTATTTTCCAGATTGGGGGGAGGGGGAAGGCTAAAACAGATCGACTAGTCCAAGATCAGTATTAATCGATTACAGAGAAAAATCTGATTCCAGGTTTGACTCCAAAGCCTGTACACTTTATACTCTTGCCTTCCCAGAATTCCTGGAAATCCCTTTGATGGAATGTATTGCTCATCTTTAAAAAAGGCAGGGGGACAATGATATGGCCAAAAAGGAGGCAGGAAGTAACAGGAGAAAAGTCACGAACTATTAGGTTGAATCATATGAAATTTCTGATAGTTGATTTTTTTTTTTTTTTGGCCATAAAAGAGGCCAAAATTATTTGTCCTGTGGATAAAAATCATTATAACAATACTATTAATAGCCACTCTGCAGATTTGTACACGCCTTTACAGATTATGTAAAGTGCCATTTCAGTACACTTTTAAGACAGGAAGGGTAAGGATTTTGTATATTGAGGAAAAGCAGATTTGGCAACCCCGCCCACTTACCAGAGCAGTGTTTGCCCTTAGGGAAGCCCTTAACAGTTGTTTTGTTTTTGAGGCTTCTACCTGTCCTCCACTCTCTGCCCCCACCATGTCCCACCCTCTACACCACCTTCTGTCAAAATAACTCTGCTTCTACAACACATTCCTAACTGGTCTCCCATGCCCCAAATCTATTCTCCCAACATTAGCCAGAGGTTTCTCTAAATGCAAATGTTTCACTCATCTGCTTAAGATCCTTACTAGTTCTTCATTCCCTACAAGATGAAGTTCAAATGTCTCAGCCTGTCCTTCATGATCTGACCCTTGTCTGCCATCTCCAGCCTCACCCTCTGCCATTGCCCCAACACACCCTGTGCTGAGTAAACCCATCTCTCTTGTGCATGTCCTTCTGTGACTGTACCCAAACTATTCTGTGGCTGGAATGTCTCTGCCGTCCCTTCTCTCCAACCCTCATCTGGCATTCAGCAGGCAAATTTTTGCTTTTCAAGGCTGAGTTCCAATGTCACCTCTTTTGTGAAATCATACCTGCCTTCTGTTACCCATTTTCTGTGCTCTCTCAGCAGCTGGTAAGACTTATTTAAATTTTTAATGTTTTTATTTTTGAGACAGAGAGAGAGCATAAGCAGGGGAGGGGCAGAGAGAGAGGGAGGCACAGAATCCAAAGCAGGCTTCAGGCTCTGAACTGTCAGCACAGAGCCTGATGCGGGGCTCAACCTCACGGACTATGAGATCATTACCTGAGCTGAAGTTGGACGCTTAACCTACTGAGCCACCCAGGCGCCCCTGGCTGGTAAGACTTATTAAACAGTGCTCTGATTAGGTATTTATGTGTGGTCATTAAAATACTCACCAAAGTGTATCTTAGCCTTAATAAGTTCAGGACACAGCACTAGACATATAGCAGGTCTTATTAGTCAGAACTCAAGGACCCTAGAAAGTCCCTGTCTTGTGCCTTAGGTTAGGAAATAAGGGAAAAATCTTATAGGTTGAGTGTCAAAAACTGGGGCACAGTCTTCCAGGACTTTTCCAGAGGTCTTTACATTGAAGGCATAAGCCAGGGACTACCTGAACTTGGATTTGTACTTCCATTACCAAGGCTTATTTTCATTTAAGTGGTGCCTGTGAGTATATGATCCATGTGAATTACATAAGAACATTTGGATTTTATAAGTTCTATTTCACAGACACATAGGCCAGGGGTGAAGCACCTAGAAATCAAGTTACTCTTTGCTGACCCCATGATAGTAACATATTTTATTTAGTTTGATGAATGAGGAACAGTTTACTAGCAGAAAATATATGTATGCAATATAAAACAACAAGGGATACACGTGGCCACAAAGACAAGCTATTTAGAACAAGAACACTCAGCCAAATATTCCCATAATACTTCTTTATTACTTCTTAAATTTGGTAGCAGGTATTAACATGGTAAAAACACTGATGGAGAAAAAACATAACACTGACAAAATTCTATCAACTTTTCTTGGACCTAAGAAAAAGAGCACCATTATTTGATTTCAGCTGTGGGAACACACTGGTCTAGCCAGTAGAACCCTAGTGTACTAGCAGAGATCGTTTGAAAACCATGCTCTGAACAGTCATGAGTCATACCTTTAATCAAAGCACAGGGCCATTAAAAAAAAAAAAAAAAAAAAGCGTGACCTTAACTTCATAGAAAGAGAAAATTTTGATTATCATTAATTACATTTACTTTTTAATGTTGGTGGGCTTTAAGAAATGGTTTACATAGCTTAGTAGAGTTCAGTAATTTCCCCAGACTTCTGGAGCCAGATAGGCGTTTTCCCCATCCTGGCTGTGAAGTCCTGTACGGTGATTCAGTCCCCACCCTCTTCTAAGAGAATGCAGCGCTCCCTTACAAGGGGACGCCAGCTCTCTGGGTGGGCCCAGAAGAAGCTGTGCTTTCAGCCACTTAACCCCCAGAGATCAAGATCACAGATCTAAAAATCACAAGTGCTGGACTCAGGGACTCTGGCCAACGAAATATCTTAGCCACACCCAGTGTCCTCAGGGGGTAGACAGCATTTATTCTCAAGATGTATTAGTGATATGACAGATGTGAGATTTTTATTTTCTATTCACTCGAGAGACAGGCAGATCTGTGACATATCCGGATTCATCTTAATGCAGGAAACATTCTTAGAGAGTGGTATCTTTTTTTCCCACCTAACATTATTTCATAGACACATGTCAATGGTGTGATTTAATCCACACCCTCTTATCTTTATAGCTACATGCCTCCTTCATTTGGTCCCTCAGAAAGAATTTATCGGGCATCTACAGTCTAGTGGGTATTCTGATATACACAGCATATAATTTATACCATTTGCTTATTAATACTCATTGTGGGGTGTCCCAGTTGCTTTCAACTTTCATTATTAAAAATACTATTATTAAAATCTTTAGACCTCTTCTTTTCAGTAAGTCTCTTAAAGTGATATTACCAGGGAAGAGTCTGAGTAGGTCAAGGAATTGTATAGCTACTGTTGTACGTGGTCAAGATTAAAGTGTAGGTTTTAATTGTAGATTGTATGTGAAATGTATGGTTAGGCCACTGCAGACTAAAGATGACAAGAATCTAAACTAAGGCAATGGTAGTAGGGGCAAGAAGAAAAGATTACAAAACTACTGAGGAAGGGAGGACATGGGACTTGGGGTCTGATGAGATATGGAAGGAAGAGTTAAGGTGACCACTGGGTTTCTAGCACAAGTGACCAGACAGAGAACACAGCAAAGGAACAAGTTTGAGGGGCAAGATAAGCTCATTTCACAATGTTAATTTTAAGTGGCCTGTGGGTAACATCCAGGAGACATCCCAGCTGATGATACAATTTGTTAAAGAGGTAGCTATAAAAACACAAGGCTTTTCATTTTTTTACATGAATTTTTTCAGCTAGGAACCCTGGAGGTCAGCTAACTGAATTATTTCATTTTAGAGATAAGGAGATAGGCCCACACAGATGTATCTACTTTCAGAAAGTTACTTAGAGAACACAGATTAGATTTAAGAAGACTCATTTGAGGACTGTTTCAGCCCACCATGCTGCATCCCACTGGTAAATCTTGTTGGTTTTACAATTATTCAGAAAGACATACAGAGCTGTTTTCTCAGAATCCCACAATGATACACAGAACCCCAGATGAAAGGTACAAATCCCACTTGCACTCTTTTGTCACTGCATAACTAACCTCTTAACCAAAGAGATCCTGCCATCGCTAGGTGGAGAAAATAAAGAGAAAAAGGTCAGACTGCTAGAAGTGACTTGATGAGTGACTCGAAATATCACGTTATTACTATCACCTGGCTGCACAGATCTTTGTGCTCAATTTTTAAAGAACTGCTCATTTGTCATTCTGAAAGCAAATAAAACCAGCATGTTCATCACAGACCATTTATTATATGAGGTATATGGGCGTGACTGTCACATCAGCTGTGATAAGTTGATAAGCGGAAGTGCCAAAAGCTAATTAAAAAATTGACATGATATGGGTGCCTGGGTGGCTCAGTCGGTTAAATGTCTGACTCTTGATTTCAGCTCAAGTCATAACCTTACAGTTCATGAGCTTGAGCCCCGCATTGGGCTCCACACTGACAACACAGAGACTGCTTGGGATCCTCTCTCTCCCTCTCTCCCTGCCTCTCCCATGCATGCTTCCTCTCTTTCAAAATACATAAACTTTAGAGCTTTTAAAAAACTGACACACAAAGGGGCGCCTGGGTGGCTCAGTTGGTTGAGCCTCCAACTTCAGCTCAGGTCATGATCTCGTGGCTTACAGGTTTGAGCCCCGCATCAGGCTCTGTGCTGACAGCTCAGAGCCTGGAGCCTGCTTCCGATTCTGTGTCTCCCTCTCTCTCTGTCCCTCCCCCCTCATGCTCTGTCTCTCTCTCCTTCAAAAATAAACATCAAAAAAAATTTTTTTTTAAATTGACACTGTTAACAAACTATAATTTAAATAAAAATTTGAAGAGAAAAAATTGACACAAAAGACATTATAAAGTTGAGGGCCAATGACACTTCAGTTAAGGAGTTCTTGAGAAATGAAGAAATCTTTTGAAGTAACTGGTGCTAAAAAACAAAAAGCATTCAAGTAGAGTATAGAAGTAGGACCTAAATTCAGAGGGAGGTATGGAGTGAGCGAGAGCAGGTTTCCAATTGTCTGCAGGTGAAGGAAGGAAGGAGATGGGGAAAGAAATGGAATGAACATTTACTGAAGAGTATGTGCGATGTGCCAAATAGTCACAATTAAATGTAGGCTTTAACTTCATCCGCACATCAACTCTGTTAAGTAGCCATTATAAACACCTTACAGATGAGGAAACTGAGGCACAGAGCAGGCAGTGGTGGCAGTGTGTGACTTGCTGCACACCAGTTGTGTGTGACTGTCTGACACCCTGGCTTTGTATCCGGTTTCAACTCTTACTATCAAGCCTTAACTAGTAGTAACTTATCCTCTCCTAACACTGTAATCATCATCTGGAAACGAGGATATAATAGTATTTCCTCAGTCATTGGGAGGATTACGTATGCCACAGAAAAAGCACTCAATGTCGCGCCCGGTACATATCAGCACTCCATAAACCAGCTATCTATCACTGTCTAAGAACCTAGCAAGTAATTGGAATACAGGAGTCCACATTTTTGTTTCTAAACTGGACTTCTGCACTATACCTGGTTGTGTCTTTAGGCTCCTGAGATCCTGGGGGTGGAGAGTGCAGCTCAGGGGCAGGGACAGATAACATTAATGATGTGCTGGGAGTGTGGGTGAGGGCAGTTAAGGCAGGCAGCAGATAGGCCTGACCCTACTTTGAGGACGGTATTTAGAATTGTTAAAACAACAAAGTATAATTTTAAACTAAATCTTGACTTACAGGAATGGCTATAAATTATTAGCTAAGAATATTTACCAGTGTGGAAGGAAAAAAAATCACCAGTAAAACTACTTACTTTACCCAATATGTAGCAGTTATTTTACCTCCGATACTACTGAGTTTCTAAAAATTTGTGGTTCTCTTGTCTTTTTAGATATCCTGAAAGGAGTTCTGTTACCTATATTATTTATAATTCATGTAGACAAGTTTCTCACACCAAGCAGAATAGCACTAATATCAATCTCCTTGCTAACAGAAAAATTACCTTGTTTTTCCTTTTTATAAGAACAATTTAAGGGGTGCCTGGGTGGCTCGGTTGGTTAAGCATCTGACTCTTGCTTTCTGCTCAGGTCATGATCTCATGGTCCATTGAGTTTGAGCCCTGCATCAGGCTCTACACTTGTAATTCTCTCTCTCCCTCTTTCTTTGCCCCTCCCCCACTTGCACACATGTTCTCTCTCAAAATAAATAAATAAACCTAAAAAAACAAAACAAAACAAAAAACCAAACCTTTAAACTCCAATCACTCTAATCCCAAAATGAAAGTAACTTCCTTCCTAAGAGCTCTAAGGGAGCACTGAGAGCTCCCTCTAGTGTCATGACAGCAAAATATAAGGGCCATTAAATTCTCTTGTAAGATTTACAGGTTTATTCATTCAATACCTTTTATATTATTAGGCCCTCACCTGGTGTCAGATGCCATGTTTATTCTCTTGGCACACATCATGGTCCTAATTATATGATATCTTCTAAAATGAGCAACCACAACCTTTAAATGTATATTATATCCTAACACAGCACAGTGTGAACAGCTTTCTCCAAGCAGTGCTGCTACCCCATTCAGTTCACATTAATTGCATAAAGCTAATAAAATGCTAATGAAGTAAATAGTTTAATGTAGTATAGATATCTGACAAGTGCATTAACTTCTTTCTCTTTGTTCTCATGTATGAATTTAAGAAAACAGCAATGTGAGACAATCTGATCCCAAAAATCAGCTTTAGCATGTTAGGGAGGCAATTTTCTGAAACTGCCAAGAGAGATTAGACGTAGAGGCATAATTCCTTGACGCTTGAAATGCAATACTGGTTGATTGTGAATAAAAAACCAAAACCTTTAACATGCTAAGTCACTTTTCCTGTCCTGTAATATCCGCTAAAGGTATTCAATGAATATGGATTCCCCGACCAAGTAAGATTAAGATATACTGGGTTGGGGGCGCCTGGGTGGCTTGATTAAACATCCAACTTTGGCTCAGACCCTGGAGCCTGTTTCAGATTTTGTGTTTCCCTCTCTCTCTGCCCCTCCCCTGCTCATGCTCTCTCTCAAAAAATAAAATAAAATGTTAAAAAAAAAAAAAGATATACTGGGGTAAACCAAATTAAGTTGCTTCTTTATTGAAGGAACCCTCTCAGAATTTCTAGTATGCTAATGTACACGGTGAATTTCCTGTTCAGGACGGTATGAAGCTTTTCCCAAACTTACTTGACTATGGAATCTTTTTTCTCCCAGAGTATCTAATGACATCAAAGAAGCTAATGTTCAATGGAACAGAGTTTGGGAAATGATCTAATCCAAAGTTCCATCAGTTCCTCTGCTCTCATCATAAATTTCCAGCACTTGACTCAATGCATGAAACTGACCCCTTTCCTGCTTTCCTAGTATCTTCCCCACTGGTAGCCACTTACTTTGCTTTGGGATCTCAGTGCTCTGGAATCTCAAATGCCTTGTAATCCTCTGGTTCTTCCTGATTAAAAAAGCAAGTGGCTTCAAAGTTTATGACATCATACAAGGTATCAATCTCCTTTATACTCCAAACAAATCATTCTGTTCTCTCTCAAGTGCTGAAACAGGAGATGCCGCTCTCTTTCACACACCTTATCTATGGACACATCCTGAATGTAGCCTGTAGCCTAGCTGGAAGACAAAGTATGACAGTTCAGTGTTCAGACCTGGCTAAAAGATCAGACTACCTCAATCATCCCCAAGGAATGCAAGGGCCAACAGGGCAGCACAGCCAGACTCTAGGGAACTCAGCACAGAGAGCCATTTGGAGTCACACTGAGAAGTGAAGGTGCCCAAGCCCGGGTGTAAAGTAAGGAAAGGGGAGGAGTGTGTAAGGCTCGGAGGAGACATGGGAACAGCACAGCTTTTTGAATCTCCTGGAGCTGACTTCGTCACAGTGCAGCCCCAGGAGCTGGCTGCCGCCAACAGAATTCGTAACAAACATAAAATAAGACTTGAAGCTAAATGTGAATGATAAAAAGATCTATTTTGGATGATCACTTTTCATTGTTTTTCAGAATAATTAAGAATAGTATGTTTAGGGGCGCCTGGGTGGCTCAGTCCGTTGAGCGTCCGACTTCGGCTCAGGTCATGATCTCGCGGTCCGTGAGTTCGAGCCCCGTGTCGGGCTCTGTGCCGACAGCTCAGAGCCTGAAGCCTGCTTTGGATTCTGTGTCTCCCTCTCTCTCTGACCCTCCCCCGTTCATGCTCTGTCTCTGTCTCAAAAATAAATAAAAAAACATTTATAAGAATAGTACGTTTATTGCAGAAGAATGAACCTGGACCACTTTCTTACACCATACACAAAAATAAACTCAAAATGGATTAAAGACCTAAATGTAAGATAGGAAGCCATCAAAATCCTCGAGGAGAAAGCAGGCAAAAACCTCTTTGGTCTTGGCCACAGCAACTTCTTACTCAACACGTCTCCGGAAGCAAGGGAAACAAAAAGCAAAAATGAACTATTGGGACCTCATCAAAATAAAAGCTTCTGCACAGCGAATGAAACAATCAGCAAAACTAAAAGGCAACCAAAAGAATGGGAGAAGATATTTGCAAACGACATATCAGATAAAGGGTTAATATCCAAAATCTATAAGGAACTTATCAAACTCAACACCCAAAAAACAATAATCCAGTGAAGAAATGGGCAAAAGACATGGACAGACACTTCTCCAAAGAAGACATCCAGATGGCCAACTGACACATGAAAAAATGCTCCACATCACTCATCATCAGGGAAATACAAATCAAAACCACAATGAGATACCACCTCACACTTGTCAGAATGGCTAACATTAACAACTCCGGCAATGACAGATGTTGGCGAGGATGCGGAGAAAGAGAATCTTTTTTGCACTGCTGGTGGGAATGCAAACTGGTGCAGCCACTCTGGTAAACAGTATGGAGGTTCTTCAAAAAATTAAAAATAGAACTACCCTATGACCCAGCAATTTTACTACTAGGTATTTATCCAAGGGATACAGGTATGCCATTTCGAAGGGACACACCCCGCCCCCCCCAATGTTTATAGCAGCACTATGAACAACAGCCAAAGTATGGAAAGAGCCCAAATGTCCATCTATGGATGAATGGATAAAGAAGATGTGGTACACACACACACACACACACACACACACACACACACACAATGGAGTATTACTTGGCAATCAAAAAGAATGAAATCTTGCCATTTGCAACTATGTGGATGGAACTGGTATGCTAAGTGAAATTAGAGAAAGACAAATATGATATGACTTTACTCATATGAAGACTTTAAAAGACAAAAAAGATGAACATAAGGGAAGGGAAACAAAAATAATATAAAAACAGGGAAGGGGACAAAACAGAAGAGATTCATAAATATGGAGAACAAACTGAGGGTTACTGGAGGGGTTGTGGGAGGGGGGATGGGCTAAATGGGTAAGCAGCACTAAGGAATCTACTCCTGAAATCACTGTTGCACTATATGCTAATTTGGATGTAAATTTAAAAATAAATAAGTAAAATTAAAATAAAAGCAAAAAATAAAAAATAAATAAATAATTTAAAAAATTTTTTAAGAGAATAGTATGTTCACTAGGGTGCCTTGGCGACTCAGTCTGTTGAGCATCCAACTCTTGATTTTGGCTCAGCTCATGAGCAGAGGGTCATGGGATCGAGCCCCACATCAGGCTCCACATTGAGCGTGGAGCCTGCTTAAGATTCTCTGTCTGCTCCTCCCCCTTCTTGTGTGCTCTCTCTCTAAAATAAAAAGAATAGTATGTTTATTTAAGTTGGGGTTCATAATACTTTTTTACACTGAAGATGGATCTATTTTCTCAAGTTATTTGATATTTTCCCCTAGAGCTAAACGCCAGAGAAAAGCCTTTAGAACACAAGGCATTTTTGGAGATACTGGTTGCCAAAACAGTAAATAAGTAAAACTCAATCAAGTAAATCAAGGCCTGTCTCATTTCATGTCACTGAACTTTTCTTTTTAAAGTTTATTTATTTATTTTGACAGAGGCAGAGACAGCACGAGTGGGGTAGGGGCAGAGAGAGAGAGAGAGAGAGAGAGAGAGAGAGAGAATGAATTCCAAACAGGCTCCGCACTGCCAGGACAGAGCCCAATGCAGGGCTTGAACCCAAGAACTGTGAGATCATGACCTGAGCTGAAATCAAGAGTTGGACACTCACTGACTGAGCCACCCAGGCGCCTCCTCCTATCACTGAATTTGCAAATTCTCTTTTTGAGAGAGACAGAGTGTGTGCACACACATGGCAGAGGAGCAGAGGGAGAAGGAGAATCTCAAGCAGGCTGCATGCCCAGTGCAGAGCCCAACATAGGGCTGATTTCACAACTGACTGTGAGATCATGACCTGGGTCAAAATCAAGAGCTGGATCCCAACCAACTGAGCCATCCAGGTGCCCCTGTAAATTCTCTTAATAAAGTCTGTACATGCACAACTCAAAAGGTCATTTAAATTTATAATAGAAACCCATTTTAAAAATATAAAATTAAAAAAAAAATTGAAAAAAGGGGCACTTGGGTGGCTCAGTCAGTTAAATGTCCGACTTTGGCTCAGGTCATGATCTCACAGTTCATGAGTTCAAGCCCTGCATCAAGCTCTCTGCTGTCAGTGCAGAGCCTGCTTCGGATCCTCTGCCTCCCTCTCTCTCTGCCGCTCCCCCCATTCATGCGCATGCGCTCTCCCTCTCTCTCAAAAATAAATAAAACATTTCTAAAATAAACTATATTAAAAAGTATAAAATAAACTATAACTAAAAGAAATCCATTGCTACATAACTAAAGTTATGTAATTATAGATTTATTTATAAAATAACAAAAGATTTAGGAATAGATCTGTTTATTATACTGTGAAAATGGTCTTGGTACATGTGAGAAATATTATATACTTTAAGGACAGCATCCAGAACTGTTAAGACAAAAGACAAACTATAATTTTAAACTCAATCTTGATTTAAGGGAAGGCTATTAAATTATTGGCTGGAATGCATTCAGCATGAACTCAGATTCTATATAACATAAAGCATGAAAGAGTACAAAAGATGTTGGGAGTCCAGTAAGCCCATACCTAAATATTAACTGTAAAACTGCAAGGACTTTTTTTTTTTTTTTAATCTTATACACTAGTTTTCTTCTGAGACAAGTTGATTTTATCTCCAAGACTTAAGGCCATTCCCTGTAAAGAAGAATGAAAATGTTTATAATTATTAAAACTACATAAAATCAGTAGGTTATTCTATCTTAACCAAGTCCCCATTCAATAAGACATCAACAATGAGGGGCGCCTGGGTGGCTCAGTCCATTAAGCATCCAACTTTAGCCCAGGTCATGATCTTGCAGTTCATGAATTCGAGCCCCACATCGGGCTCTGTGCTGACAGCTTAGAGCCTGGAGCCTGCTTTGGACCTTCTGTCTCTCTCTCTCTGCCCCTCCCCGGCTCGTACTCTCTCTCAAAAATAAATAAAACATTAAAAAGTAATAATAATGAAAGCAAGGATATACAAAACAGACTCAACTCAACTTTACTTTGTTAAGTACTTTTAGTGCTAGATTTACAAATAGTCAATAGATTTGTAGCCTGGATTTCAAAAATTATAGAGAACCCATTTCACAAACACCCTACGGGAACCAATCTGTTTTAGGCAAATAATCCAGAATGACAGGCCCAAAAAGTGGGCCATTTTAATGAAGCAGAAGTTTTATTTCTATTCAGAGAATACTATTATTACATACATACATCTAATACATAAAACACTAGTATGATAGAGAATACTACATATAGAAATAATGAAGAAATGCATTCTTCCTTTTTATTCAGTTTAGAGATGATCTCAAAAAAAACCCCAATTGTTACCTGACTCTTTGCACGAATTCTTATGTGGCCTGTAACAGGGGCCTCTGGTCCCTGTTGAATTGGCTTTTCAATGCTGACATTTGCAAGTGCATCTTCTCCAAATATGGAACGAGCATAGAGGTTGGCTGCCATAAAGCCACAGTAACCAGAAAGAGCCTGAAAGAAATTTGCGATAAATTCAATACTTCACTAGACAACTACACATAAGCAGGACCCATCAGCATAGGTAAATTATCATTTTTCAACACAGAACTTACCATGTGGTGATGGTTACATGACTACATAAATGTGTCAAAACTCAGAGAACTATATATGTAAAAAGTGTGAAGGTTACTGGGGTGCCTGGGTGGCTCAGTCAGTTGAGCGTCCAACTTCGGCCCAGGTCATGATCTCACAGTTCCTATGTTCAAGCCCCACATCAGGCTCTCTACCGGCAGCACAGAGCCTGGAGCCTGCTTCGGATTCTGTGTCTCTGTCTGTCTCTGCCCCTCCCTTGCTCTCTCTCAAAAAATAAATAAACATTAAAAAAAATTTTTTTTTAAAAAAGTGTGAAGGTTACCGTGTCTGTATTATGCCTTAGGAAAAATGACTTCAATCAAAGACACAACACTTATTCCAGTTTGTATTTTTACATTCACTGTTTACTTACAGTTTCCTGATTACACCAGACCTTAAGTTCCAAGAAGGAAGAGACCATTTTTGTTTTGTTCATTACTATATATCCAGCAGCTCACAGAGTACTGGGCATATAGTATTTGTTTGTGTATCTGCTAGACTATTTATTAAATAAACTAATATATGAATTAAAACCTATTTGGCAGAATTTTACTGGTAAAATTAGTATTATAACATTAGCAGAAATTCTACAAAGAAAAAAATTTCCACAGAGCCTCAGTTTAATTTTTCTTTCTAGTCTTTTTTCATACATATACAACTTAGTAGAAAATTCTGTATTCGAACAGATATATTCTGACCCACAATCAGAGCCAAGAGAAAAGAGGGCATGGACATTTTTAAATCCAGTATCACAACCTATTCTGGAAGGAGCCTTTAGCTGAAAGGGAGAAGACTGACAAGGAAAACTAACTTGACTCTCAACTGGGTCACTGCACTGGGGGAACAAGCAGGTTGATGCATTCTGGTAGAAAGGGATAAGCGGACTGACGCATTCTGTGGGATAACTTATCTCTTAGCTAGTCCAGAATGACACTGCTTTTCTCATTCTCTGTTTTCAACAGAAACAAAAACACACTAAAGGAAATACAACAAAGCCAGGAATCTGCCATACTACTCTCTTATCAGATTTAAGAAGTTCTCAGTTAAATCTTACCTTCTCTGGAGTGAGGCATTTCATGTTGGTTGACTTTAATATATGCTGTAAATAGTCATTTAAGTCAACTATATTTGTGTTAACTGTCACCTGCACAGAGGGAGGAAAAAAGTCAAGGAGATCAGAATCCTAACCATGAGAAAGTTGTGAATTTCTTATCTTCAGGTTGAGAAAACACTCAGATGTCATGTAGAACCTCCTCAGTATTTATTGGGGAGGATGGGCAACAAAAAAAGTAAATGACATCTCTACAAAATCCAATAAACTGTAAGCTGGCATCAGAACTTTCATACATAGATAACTTCATAAAAGATCAACATGCTGCATATAAAATATTTCTAATAAAAATTAAGGCCACTTTGTAAAACCTCTTTTGGACACTGGATTCAATGGTAAATTATTATTTATACATGCAATTATTATTTATACATGTCTTTAATCACCAATTTATAACAGCAACTTACTGACCTACTTGCATAATTTCTGGTGAAGACTAATTTGCAAGAATAGATTATCGAGAGACAGCTTCTCATATCTGACACTTTTTAGGGGGACTAATTTTATCAGACCATCCCTCAACACTAGCCAAATAGGAAGATAAGGAGTTCGAGGAAATCTCCCAAGGACTAACTTTGTTTTCCCATTCGAATTCAGCCCACATCTGACGGAACTCAGCATCAGTGCAAGTTGCAGGCTGGATATAGTCCATGATGTCGATGTGAATATCACTGAGGACTACACAATTTCTGTCACTTGCTGCTCCGGAGACATCATAAACTGCAATATACACACACAAAAAGGTCCTGAATCACCAGAGGCAATCTAAAGGTAAATCTGAATGTTTTACAAATATTAACTAATACTCCCATCAATCCTATGTTGTAATATTATGATTTTCCATGTTATGGATGAGAAAACAAAAACAAAGAGAAGTCATGTAAGTTGCTCAAGGTCACAGAGTTGATTAAGTGGAAGGGCCAGGACTCAAACTCAATTGGTAAATACACAGCAGTTGCAGTGTGTTAGGCACCCCAGGTGGATATGTAAGTAGGTAGTATTCATGGAGGCAACTACCCTAAGTAGGTGCTTAACTAATAGTTTTGAATGAATACTGAGGAGCCATGGTGCTTAACGATACAATTATTTGCTTCTACGACTGCTTTTTCCACAGCAGAGTCGAAATCTGATTGGAGTCTCTTCTCTTGACATTTCTCCACCGTCTTGATGTTTCTATCACACTTTCAGAGAAAACTGAGGTTACCAAGAATAAGTTCCTTCAATTTCCAGCCCCCTTTCTACAAACAAGTTTCTCTCTCTCTGAATCCATTCTCACCTCCTTACCCCACGTATCAGGGCATCTGTGATCCCTGCTTTGGTCCAGGGCTTCATTCCACCAATCATTACCTCCCTCACTCATGTGTTTACCTTTGTATTCTCTATGGACTTTCTTCCCTTTGTCTGTAAACATACTCACAGATCTCCCTCCCCCTCTGACTTCTCTTTAGTCTACTACCCTCTCTCATTCTTAACAAAACCAAGGTTCCAACTCAGAAGAGTCTATGCTCATTGTCTATGTCTCCATCTCCTAGTCTTCAACCCACCACCACTGTGCAAGACATACCAAAAGTGTTACTTCACTTCACTGATTGCCAAATCCAAAGGACCCTGCTTTTAGACTTCATGCTACTTGACCTTTTGAAGTTTCAGATTCTTTATGAAGAGTTTTCCTTAACTTCTTCTTGACCACATTTCAGATACCTTTGTAGGATTCTCCTCGGCTGACCCAGCTTTCAGTATTCCTGTTCTCTTAGATTTGGTTTTCAAATCCCTCTTCATGCCCTCTCTGGGTGGATTTTTTCATTTCTATGGCTTTCAAACAAATATTTATCTCTAGTTGAGACCTCCTGTTCAGACTCCTATCAAACTGTGCTTTGACATCTTTAGAAACTTTATTACTCAACTTGCTTAATATTTATTTTTTCTCTCAAATTTGTCCTTCCCTCCTGTTTTCCTTGTTTTGGTGACTGCCATAAATATCAACACAAGAAAGGCAATAAAAAAATCTGAGGGTTATTCTAGCCCCTTCCTCCTCAATCAGTCCGTGTCCTGGGCATTCTATCTTCTTAATACTGATAATATTCAGCCCTTCCCTCCATCCCAACCTCTGCTGCACTGGTTCAGAGTCTGTCATCTCTCACCTGTGCTACTAAAATAGTCTGCTAGTTAACCTTCCTGCCTCCTCCAACCAGTCTTCTATTGTGCTGTTTAATCACATAACTCACTTTTAAGTCCTTAGTGGCTCCCCTTTACATTAGGACAAACTGAAATCCTTAGCATGACAAAATATAGCTCCTACTAACCTTCCTAACCTCTGTACCCTCCAGGCCACTTTGAACTCCAAGTATGTCAAACTACTTGCATGTATTCCAGCTGAATCCTTGCCTATCTGTGGAACACTTAGTAATCTTTCAAAACGTCACTTGAGCATTTAGTTGTTCCACAATGACTTACCTAACCTTCCCTGCCCACTCCCCCCACCACTTTGAGAAAACTGACCAAATGTCTGCACAGACTCCCAATTTCCCCAGCACAAGCTTCCTCGTAGCACTTACCATTCTGTATTACACATATTCTCTGTTTTCTCTGTATTCTCTATTCTACTTGTCTGTTCTCCCTTACCACAAACTACGTGAGGAGAGATCTGTTGTCCTCACCATGGTGGCCCCATCCCTGACACAGGACTTACTTTAAAAAATGCTACTGACTAAACACCTCTGTGTAAGTTAGTCCCTAGGTGGTCTGGGAACCAATGCCTATACAACGTTTTAGACTCAGTTCAAAAGTTATCCTTTGATAACATATCCTCTTCCTCTGTAAAGCCTTCAGTACAGTCAGCATTTTTCCCGTATGATCTCAAAGCGTATAGTATATAAACTAGTACCAATCACATTGTGCTGTACTTATATATTTACTTATCTATCTCCTCCTTTTGCTTGGCAGTTTCTTGAAGACAATGACCCTCTATGGTTCATTTCCGTACATCCATGAACAGAGTACAGTGCTTACAATAGCAGGTGCCCCATAAATGACGAATGGGTGAATGAATGAATGAATGAATGGAATAGATTCAGGTGCTGTCCTCAAGAAATGGCATACAGCTACTCTTTACAGAAATTCTTTAATAAAAATATTCAAACATCACAGGCTATAAAACAATTCCTTACCTATGTTACCAAAAATTATTCCATTTTCTGTTGACGCTACTTTGACATTAGCTTTAATATTTGCAAAATCATGAGGAGCAAGAGTCAAAGGAGATGGCTTTTCCACAAGTTTCAGATCCCCTGAGAAAACATTGAGATATGGTTAAAAAATTATTAAATCACATATATATTTCTCAAATCATAAATCACACATCTCCCAAAAAATAAAATCTTAAAATGTATGCAACTTAATTGCTTCTAGCAAAATAAGGAACAAGAGAAATGTTAGGATTCAAATATTTTGAGGAAAAAAATAAACCACTTAACATCTTATTCACATCAATATGCATTTTTAAAAACAGCCTTCTCAGAATAATTCTATATTTAATTTGTGTGTGTGTATGTGTGTGTGTGTGTGTGTGCCTATTTGGGGCATACCATTTTATCTCAATGACTGAATACAAACTTCTCAAAAATCTTAAGTTTTAAATTATAATATACTCCATTATAAACAAAGATAAAATAATCCACAGAAAGACTTGTAAATGCTTAGAAAGAGTTTTTTTTTTTTTTTTTTTTTTTTTTAATACAGGCATCAAGCTATATTGAGGAAGACAGGGCAGAAGTATCTTTTCCCTTGATATCTTAAAGTCCTTTAACTTTTGCTTCAGTCACACAAAATTTCTAAAAGGCACTGTACTCACTATTCCTGTACACAATTTGTATTTTCCAACTTCAAAGCCAGCTGTAGAAGTGGTCAGAGAAAGTAGGATTCATGTGTCTTTATTAAGAAGAAAAAGACATCTCAAGCTGCTGACTGTAACAATAATATACTACTTTGGTAGGTATTAGTTACAGACTCAGAAAATCCCTAGTTCTGTTCTAAGGCAATTAAAAATTTAACTAAGTGAACCATGTGGTAAATCCATAACTTTAATAGCTCTTAATATCTAGAAAAACTGATATTTGCTAGATTACTGAACAAACCCATCTGGATGTACCAAGAGCATAAACCTAAGAAAGGCAGGGTCACAGAGGTTCAAAATATTGGGAGCTGAAGGAGACTAAACATTAAATGTAAAACTAATAAGCCTTGATACAAAATGTCACAAAGACTCAAGAGAATTCTTACACTAAAACTTGTACATTTCCCTTATTAATTTGTCATAAAGACTTGCTACGTAATAATATCTTTCCTTTATGGTAAATGTCCTTACCCAGAGTAGCTAACTCTAACGTGCAGTTCTGCAAAGTATCACTGGTTTGGTTCACAACAAGTACATCCAGGACGATATCATACTGGTTGACATGGACATAAGCTTCTGCATATACAGGATCTGAGAAACCTGTCAACTGGGTGACCTATCAAACAAAAATAAAGAGATAATCAAGTTACCAAGACCATTTAACCAAATATATCCCTAGCCAAATGACCAACTCTGTTAGGTAATTAACAGGTGTACTTAGACAAATCATTTTGAAGTAGATATAATAAAACTATTTTATAATGTAGATGTGGGTAACTGAAACGGAGACATTAGAAATAACAGGTGCTAGACTTTACAGCTGGGTAGGAGAAAGATGAGCAACTACATTAAACATGATCTCCATTTAGGAACCGAATAGATTTGGATACATTTTCAGTTAAATCCCTCAGCATCTAAACTTACTAGTTGTTCTCCAAAACTTGGGAACTAAATAAAATCCAGATCATGTGGTAGTTCCTGCTACCTAAGCTCAGGAACTAAATAGATTATATAGCAAGAAATACTTGTAATTCCACAAAGATAAATTTTATGCAAACAAGTATAACACCCAAGTATAGCATTGGGTGTATAGCATTAAAAACACCCAAGTATAGCATTTTAAACATAATATTGTCACCAAAAACACATGCACCAAAAGAAAAAAAACAGATAAAACTGGATTATGTCAAAATGAAAAACTTTTGTGCATCAGAGGACATTATTAACAGAGTGAAAAGACAACCTATAGAATGGGAGAAAATATTTGCCAATCATACACTTGGTAAGGGACTTATGATCCAGCAATTTCACCTCTGAGTATAATCCAAAAGAAATGAAAGTAGTGCCTCAAAGAGATATTTGTGCACCCACGTTCAAAAAGCATTATTCACCAACAGTCAAAAGGTGGAAGTAACCCAAGTGTCTATCAACAGATAAATGGATAAACAATTATTCACAATGGAATATTACTCAGCCTTTAAAAAGAATTCTGACACATACTACACCATGAATGAACCTTGAAGAGGTTAAGTGAAATAAGCCAGTCACAAAAGGGCAAATTCTGTATGATTCTGCTAATATAAGGTGCCTGGAACAATCATTCATAGTGATAAAAAGCAGACTGGTGGTTGTCAGAAACTGAGGGGAGGCGGGTATGGGAAGTTATTGTTCAATGGGCACAGAGTCTCAGCTTTGCAAGATGAAAAAAGTTCTGGGGATGGATGGATGCTGGTGACAGTTGCACAATAATGTGAATATACTCAGTGCCACCGAACTGTAAGAGGCTTGGGGTGCCTGGGTGGCTCAATCAGTTAAGTGTCCGACTCTTGATTGCAGCTCAGTCATGATCTCAAGGTGGGTGTGAGCCCTGTGCTGGGCTCTGTGCTGACAGGGAGGAGCCTGCTTGGGATTCTCTCTCCCTCGCTCTCTGCCTCTCCCCTGTTTGTGCACATACGTTCTCTCTCTCAAAATAAATATTAAAAAAAAAAAGAATACTTAAGAGGATAAATTTGATTTTATGGAAATTATATCACAATTTAAAAAAATTAATTAAAAACAATTAAAAACTCTAATATTGTTGATGTCAATTCCCAATTATAAGGGAGAGAAAGTGTTTCAGTAGTTCCAATTCTGCTACTAACCATATTCAGAACCAATCAATTTGAGATTGTTTACTCTCACCTAATAGATGAAAGGAGTGAACTAGATCATTGATTTGTGAATTTATGTATTAAGAATAGTTGTCCTAATAAAATCCTATATGGTACTCAAAATACTAAGAATATAAAAAAGTGGGGTCACACTGTTTAAAATAACAGGGGACAAAGGGTGCCTGGTGGCTCAGTTGGTTAAGCATCTGACTTTGGCTCAGGTCATGATCTCACGGTTTGTGAGTTCGAGCCCCACATTGGGCTCTGTGCTATCAGTGCAGAACCTGCTTCAGATCCTCTGTCTTCCTCTCTGTCCCTCCCCAGCTTGTGCTCACTCTCTCTCAAAAATAAACAAGCATTACAAAAATATAATGTAACAGGGGACAGAAGAAACTGAGGGCAGGGTGTCAGAGTAGAGGCCAGAGCCCTGTCCTTTAAAAGTTTTAGTTAATCTTTTAGGATCTCCCAGCTTATGTGTTAGTCTATGATTCCACAAACAACTGGAACAAGTTATAAAACCATCTATTGGACTTACAGTACTACTGTATAGTAAAATACTTTATTGGAATCTGAGGTTTTAAGCATTTTATTTTTTTTAAAGTTTGTTTATTTTTGAGAGAGGGTGCACATGCATGCGCGCAAGCAGAGGATAGGCAGAAAGAGGAGACAGAGGAACTGAAGTGGGCTCTGTTCTGACAGCAGACAGCCCATTGTGGGGCTTGAACACACAAACCGTGAGATCATGATCTGAGCTGAAGTCGGATGCTTAATTGACTGAGCCACCCAGGCGTCCCAGTATCTTGAGTTTAATTCATGTTTCGTGAACCTATTGATCACAGTGACTTGACAAAAACTGATGCTGCGTAACAAGTTATTTTTCTTTTAAAAAACAGCGAGACCATGGGGCGCCTGGGTGGCTAAGTCAGTTGGGCATCCGACTTCGTCTCAGGTCATGATCTCACAGTTCGTGAGTTCGAGCTCCGCGTCGGGCTCTGTGCTGACAGCTTGGAGCCTGGAGCCTGCTTCGGATTCTGTGTCTCTCTCTCTCTGCCCCTGCCCTGCTCACTCTCTGTCTCTGTCTCTCAAAAAGTGAATAAATGTTTAAAAAAAAACCAGTGAGACTAGGGGTACCTACCTGGATGGCTCAGTCGTTTAAGTGTCCGACTCTTGATCATGCTCAGGGCATGATCTCATGGTCTTGAGATCAAGCCCTGCATTGGGCTCTGCACTGGCAGTGCAGAGCCTGCTTAAGATTCTCTCTTCCCTCTTCCCTCTGCATCCTCCCCAACCCCCCAACAAACAAACAAACAAACTCCTGTTTAAAAAAATATGGGAGCAGCCACTTCCTAATTACTACTTTCTTTTTTTTTTAAATACTAATTTAAAAAAAAATTTATTTTTACATTTATTTTTGAGAGACAGAGAGACAGAGCACAAGTGGGGGAGGGGCAGAGAGAGAAGGAGACAGAATCTGAAGCAGGCTCCAGGCTCTGAGCTGTCAGCACAGAGCCCGATGCAGGGCTTGAACTCACAAACTGTGAGATCACGACCTGAGCCAAAGTGGACGCTTAACTGACTGAGCCACACAGGTGCCCAATTACTACTTTCTTAAGTGGCTAATTTAAATAACTTACCAATGTATTTGACATTTTGTTACCTTGTTAAGTTTAGATGCGAGGGGATCTGCTGCCTCTTTCCTCTGTGTGTTGCCCATTGCTGCCAGCAAGCTCAGCTGAAACTGATCTTCCTTGCAGTTCATTTCATTCTTAGCAGTTAGTTGCATAAAGGAAATGGGGTCATCAGGCTGTACTGTCACATTTCTCTTTTCAGATTCTTTCTGTGTTGAGGAAACAGTACACACATCTCTCTTTAATACAGAAAGGAAGACAGCTTTCTGTAGGCCTACAGGGACAGCCTTCACATATGAGAACAGAAAAATCAACAAAATAAAAAACCAAAGTGCTTTTATGACTTAATCATATACACCTTACCTTCTGAGATAATTTCTCTTCTTCTAGTTTAGCAGATAACATGTGAGAGAGGGACTGTCTGCATTCCTTATTGAAAATGTCATTCATTAAAGGTGAACATTCAGACAAGACCTTGAGGCACAGGGAAATTCGATCTACATCATCATCTGTAATTGGCTTCTTAGGAAGAGACGATTTTCCCAAATGAAGGATAGTGGCCATAAGCAACATAGCCTCAGCAACAAAAGACTAGAAAAGAAGAGAAATGGATTATTATTGTCACGGTTCTCCAATTCAATAATGTCACTTTATTATAACTCATATTCCAAGGAATAAACCTAATTTTCGCTTCACTCAAATAAGATTTCAAATGCTTTAGATTTTATCGCCATATATTTGATACACTCTTTTCCTTCCTATCTTTTTAACTGCCACCCTCTAATACCTTCATTAACCTTCAACTGAAATAGCAATGGCTTTTTAACTGTTTTCCCTTACCTAACCCCTTCACATGCCAGTGGTATCTTTTTTTTAAATTTCCAACTACAGAAAAGTTAAAAGAATGATACATTTTACCAGTTGCTGACATTATGCCACATTTGTTTTCTTATTCTACCTGTATGTGTACACTTCCTTTTTTGACTAACCATATGAAAGTAAGGTACTCCACCCCATAAGTACTTCAGCATACACGTCTTAAGAATCAAGGCAGTTTCCTATACAACCACAATATCGTTATCTCACCTGAGAAATAGAGCAATCTAAAAATATATATACTATACACTTATATTCAAATAAATTTTCCTAATGTCACAAAATGTTTTTATTGTTTTTTTGATCCAGGATCAGCTTCATCAATCTTACTTGGCTGTTATTCTCTTTAGTCCTTTCTAATCTAGACCAGTACCCCCTGGCTTTCTGTACTGTTTTCCAGAAATGAAAATCCATTTAAGAGACACTTCTGGGATAAAATAGACAGTGACTGACTAGATGAAAATACTGGAGAGAGAGGTCTTTCCTTCACTGGGCCTTGACTGATCCTAGCAAACAAACGACTGGCTTCATAAACGCTTACATCTCTTCCACAAGGTACCATTATCGTATTACTTTGTCAATTTTACAATAACGTTATATTACTATGTCCGTTTCCCCATTACCATAAGCTCTTTAATAGTTTTAAATATTTATTTTGAGAGAGTGTGCATGCACACACACACAAGTGAGAGACGGACAGAGAGAGAGGGGGAGAGAAAATCCCAAGCAGGCTCTCCGCAGTCAGCATGGAGCCCGACACAGGGCTTGATCTCACCACCATGAGATCATGACCTGAGCTGAAATCAAGAGTCAGATGCTTAACCAATTGGGCTACCCAGGCGTCCCCATAAGCCCTTTAATGACAACAACTTCAGCATTTCCTTTTAGGTCCTTCACTGTTCAGTGCATATAGTAGACACTCAATATTTGCTAGGTAAATGCAGGATAAATAAACTTACATTTTGCTTTTTCTTCTCCTGAACCAAAGCTACATAGCGCAAGGCAATCTTGGTCAGAGTTGTGGCAAGGGAGGCAGCAACAAAGAAATCTCCATCCAGAAGGAATCCTCTTAGGGGAGGTCTGCAAAGCAACCACAAAAAGTGAAACCCAACCACCATTTCTTTTTTTTTTTTTTTTAACGTTTTATTTATTTTTGAGACAGAGAGAGACAGAGCATGAACGGGGGAGGGGCAGAGAGAGAGGGAGACACAGAATCGGAAGCAGGCTCCAGGCTCTGAGCCATCAGCCCAGAGCCCGACGCGGGGCTCGAACTCACGGACCGCGAGATCGTGACCTGAGCTGAAGTCGGACGCTTAACCGACTGAGCCACCCAGGCGCCCCCCAACCACCATTTCTTAAGCAGCATACAGTTTTTGCAGAAATGATTCCAATAAGCCTATTTAACAATCTCATTGCCACCCTTCAGTGAAAAGGATTCTCAGTTTCCTCCTTAGCTTTTAGAATGGAAAAAGGAAAATATACATGGTTTTACAGCTTATCCTCAAAAGATGCTAGAGCCACTGAATATGGAAAAAGAAAATGATTACCAGTGTATGTACTGGAGCCAATGAGCTACATTCAAATTCCAGCTTATTATTTATTGTGTCCCTATGGGTAAGTTACAAACTTTTCTAACAGAAGAGGAATTTGAGGTTATCTTCTGTAAAACGGGGATAATCATATACTGCATTTCAACAAGTTGTTGTTAATAGACAAACTACTTAGTACAGTGCCTAGCATATAGTAAACAACTGTTAAAATTTTAGGCATCATTTTTATCTTCGTTATAAATTGGGAGTGCAAAATAAGGCAGAAACATCAAATTGTTATTCCATCAATTAGAAGTGGAAAATCTTCAAAATATGTTTCCCAAGTACTAATACAGACAATGAAACTCACAAAGTTACCTCTACTTTGCATTTTCTATGTGACTAAATTAATTTTAAACAGAACAGTTATTTCAATGAAAATAGTTTTAAGAAGCAGAGATTCAAGCCATTAACACAATTCCTGGGAGAAAGAAATTAAATGTCCTCCTTTCAAGTATCTTAAATGGCTAAGATTTCCATTTTGGTCAAAAAAAGCAAACTAATCAGAGAAAAACCATTTGTCCTATCACAGGAGTGATAACTTAAACAGTACAGATGGTAAGGTACAGGTGCTGCGAATTACCTTTCATCCTCTTTCTTGGTGGGTCGGGAACTACTAAGGGCGCTCTGAGTTGCATAGGTGCCCATCTCAGTTACCAACTTCTGAACTGGCCCCACAGTCATTTCCTCTTCAGGTTTTAATTCACCAGCTTCTTTCTTTATTTCTGACTCTACGATTGGGATCTAAAAATCAATTGGAATATCAATTTAGTAATAATATCAACCGCAAGCAAATGGTATTTAAATATTCAATCATTTCTATGGAGGAGGCAATTCCCCCGAGGGGATTTTTGCAACTCTGCATTCAATTTTCTTTCCTTCCCTGGGCAATGTAGTGAGGAGAACAGGGCTTTGGAGTGAATGCCACTTACTTGTTGAATGGTTCTGGGCAAGTTAATTAAACTACTTTGAGTCTCAGTTTCTCTCTTAAATGGAAATCTTAGTTCTATTCATACAAGTTACTTTATAGGAAAATGCTTAGGACAGTGACTAAAGACAGAGTAGATACTCACTAAGCCTTACTCCTCTTCTCTATCCCTTCCCCTGCAATCCTAGCCCTAACAGCACCTATGCTAAAATGAAATAAACCTGACTTATATGTACATAGTAACTTCATCAACTACCTTTTTTAAAAAACCAAATGGCTACTATGTATTTATTCCTCAATACCAATCCAATCATCTAACTTAAGAGCTCTTCAATCATTAACTGTCAATTCCCTGACTTCATAAGTGAAAAACCTAAAGTCCAGTCATGTTAAGAAACTTAGATCCAAGGTCCGAGTTAATTACCAGCAGAAGCGAAACTGTAACCAAGGTCTCCTGACAAGCACTGTTCTTCCTATTCTACCATATGGTGGGATGAGGAAACACTGCCAGTTTTAGTACAGAAATATTCTAATGTCAGCCCAGTTCTTATAATATTTACATTCTCCTTTCAAAACATAAAGGCTAGCACAGAGTTTTACAAGTCTTTTTTTTTAAACATAGAACCTCTTGTTCAAATAAAACCTTACCCTAAACAGTAAATAATACAGACAATGCTGTATGCAGCTCAATGCAAGGGAGAGGGATGCCCCTAATTTCCCACAGCCTCTAAGCCTTAATTATAGAGGTAATTAAGACATATTTTTCAATGTTCTTTAACCCTGACGCTACTAAAAACACGAAAGAAAGCAAACCACCACACAAAAGTCAGACTTACTGAAGTAAATACCACCATTTAAGTAGTTTTTTTCTAAAGTAAGACATACCTCCCCCAGGGACCTGCGGACTTCAGTCATCACACTCTGAATGTCTTCCTTGGTACTACAGTATTCTCCCAGGATCCATAATGCTCCTCTGTAAATCCTAACGGAAGAACACAGTTCTTGAAGCAGAGATTGTTCTCTGTGAATTTAAGCTCAAGGAAAACAAGATTCTGCAGTTCCAAGGGTATATGGATGAAATTTTAAGAAAGAATGTAATAAAGGCACTAAGTTTCTTTGATTCTCTCCAGAAATCACAAGGATTAAAAAGAAAATAAGTGTTCTCACCCATTATTATTACAACTATTCTAAAACTGGTAAACTCATTAGTAAAAATAAAACACCAAAATGTTTCCCAGAAAGGTGTTATCCTCCATTTAGGACAGAGTTAAGGTAAATTTTATTTTAATCACTTACTACTATAAAAACTGTATTACTTTGATGTAAAAAGTAATTCACTTTTTATTACAGCCACTGAAAAGAATAGACAAGATGCTGAACAGAACTATTAGGAAGGAGTGCAAAGGATTGGTAATACAAAAAACCCAAAAACAGGAGGAAAGCAACAATTCTCTAATTAAAAACGTTAAACTGAATAGAATCTTCAGTCACCTTTTCCCTAAGATTTTCATTAAATTTATTCAAAAAAATTTTAGAAACTAAAGCTCTAAGAGATGATGGCCACTGAAGGCATAACTTAGGTATACTTGTTTTCTCACAAAGGAAGCAAATCTTTCTCACTTCCACAAATATCAATTCATTGTCATATCATAAAAACAATTTTGCAAAACAAAAAAACAAAACAAACAAAAACAATTTTCCAATGGTCCTTTCTTTTCTATCCAGGCAGATATAATGGAAGTGTATTACACTCCACCTATCAGATGCTTTGAATGAAGCAAAGTTTGGATGCAATAGTCCTTTCTCATTAGCAAAAGCTATTTTAAGGGAAATGCATGACGTCAGATTTGGGCTGCATTTTCAATCCCTCATTTTAGTAAATGCTAATGGGGGATATAAATACTGATACCCAAAAAGTGATACCCTTTAAAAATATGTTCCTTCGCTACTTTAGGATACACCATGTTTTAGAGGAAATACGGATAGAGAAACCTAGGTCAATCATACCTACAAAAACAAATTCTGCCCATAGGTTGCTGATTTACAGAGAGTAAGGTAAGGTGATGTTTACTATGACACTTATGTTGGTTTTAGTGTTTTGATTCATTTCTTCTCTCTTGTATTTTCTACCAAATGACCCTTTAAAGATAGAAACGGTAAAATGCTTGCTTGACCTTACATTTAAACAGATGTTAAACCTACTTGACAGATTTAATAGCATGAAAGACTTCAAGCATCTTCTCAACAATAAGCATTCTCAGGTTATCAAAGCGCTGAATAGCTTCACGGACAAACTCCAAGACATCAGCGGCTGCTGCTTCATTATTGTCACTGAGAAATTCCATTAACTGAAAGGAAAAAAAAGAAAAATAGGTAAGTTATACAATTTTCAGAAAGAAAATTATCTAAGTTTTAAGAAGTAAACAAATTCACAAGAAATATAATTAATGATTTTCAAAGATGTAACAAAATGTTGAGAGACAAGTACTGTTATATAAACAAAGTCACAATGTCTTTTCTGGTTTTTGTGCAGCCAAGTTTACTACAAAAAAACTCACTATAAAACAAAAGCTGGAAATACACAACTCAAAATAAATTAATTGGATACACCTCAGTTGTAACTAAAAGCAAAATCATTTCAGAGGAAATCTGAAGTTCAAAGATAAAATTTCAAATTATAATAACATACTTCATTTATCTGACAGTGACAGAAGCCAAAGATTCTAGGTATATATATTTTTCCTATAACTAAATCCTTCAACTTTTTTTTTGTTTGTTTGTTTGAGAGAGTGAGCAGGGGAGGGGCAGAGAGGGAGAGAGAGAATCCCAAGCACATTTCGCACTGTCAGTGCGGAGCTCAATGCGGGGCTAAAACCCACGAACCAGGAGATCGTGACCTGAGCTGAAATGAAGAGCTGGCCACTTAACTGACTGAGCCACCCAGATTCCCCTAAAGCCTTCAACTTAAAAAAAAATTTTTTTTTAACGTTTTACTTATTTTTGAGAGAGAGAGAGGCGGAGTGTGAGCAGGGGAGGGGCTGAGAGAGAGGGAGACACAGAATTTGAAACAGGCTCCAGGCTCTGAGTGTCAGCACAGAGCCCGACATGGGGCTCAAACTCAAGAACCCTGAGATCATGCCCTGAGCCGAAGTCAGACACTTAACTGACTGAACCACCCAGGTGCCCCTAAATCCTTCAACTTGTAAACAGATAAAACTATTTGAGATAAATACTTATTTGCCCTACTGAGTCACATATACACAGCATAATTTTGCCACAGGTAATTGTAACAAACATCAATTATAATAATACATGGAAGTACTCATCACTGTGTTTTTCTGTATTTACTTAAAACAAAAAAATGTTTGTTTGTTTGTTTATTTATTTTTGAGAGAAAGAGAGAGAGAATCCCAAGCAGGCTCCACGCTGTCAGTGCAGAGCTCAACAGGGGGCTTGAACTCATGAATTGTTGAGATCATGGCCTGAACTGAAATCAAGAGTCAGCCGCTTAACCGACTGAGCCACCCAGGCACCCCCGTTGTTTAGGGTTTTTTTTTAATTAAAAAAAAAAAAAAAATTTTTTTTAATGCTTATTTACTTTTGAGAGAGAGAGAGAGACAGAGTGCGAGTGGAGAAGGGGCAGAGAGAGGAGATGCAGAATCTGAAGCAGGCTCCAGGCCCTGAGCTATTAGCACAGAGCCCAACGCAGGGCTCGAAACCACAGACTGTGAGATCATGACCTGAGCCAAAGTCGGACGCTTAACCGACTAAGCCACCCAGGCGCCCTGTTTACGTTTTTGATGTAGATGTAAGAGAAAGAAGTCAGAGTCCTTAACCTTCCAAGCTTAACAGTGAACATCAAGATCCCGTCTGACCACAAGATTTAGTGAATCTACTAGACAGTTCCAGAGTCTAAGTGCTACATAACTCTTTTCATTCTTTTAGAGAATTTCAAAATTAAAGTCACTGGAATTACATACCACAGGAATAACATTTGCAGCCATATCTGGAAATCGGACAGAACAGGAATGCAATGTTCTCACAAGGAGTTGTCTGTATTTGTCAGTATCTTCATGCTCAGACACATTATTTGTTTTAATCACTTCCTTCTTCAGAACAATAACCAGCTAGAGAACCAAATAAAAGTTAACTGGGAATTATACCATGTTTGGCCTGACAGCTTACAACAGAGCTTTCTTTCAGAGTTTTGTTTTACCTCTTCAACATTCCTAGAAGAAACAAGATCCAGTGCTAATTGCAGAGTTTTCTTGCGTACTTCTAAGTCTGGTGTGCTCAATACTCTCAGGATGTCCATAACTAGATCCTGAGAAAGAACAAAAACTCCAGAATTAACACAAATATTAACAGAAAAAAATCTTAACCACACAATAGGGTATCTATCACCACCTTAATTCTTTAATCAATAATACAATCACTAGTGGTAGAAGAACCAGATATCTGGGCTATCCTGATGTAATGCAATATGAAGTATATAATATCACATAGGATGCAAACTACAAACATTTACTCTTTATCAAGCTTTAGATCAAACATATAGTTAACAGGAAATATAGGAATCAGAGAAACAAACTGAATGACACCACTGGAAAGTCATTAAATAAACCCACAAGGAAGAGCATCTTACAGGACAATTGGTCTGGTCTCTTCAACAAGCCCACGTCATGAAAAAAAAAATAGTGCTCCAACTGAGACATAAGGACATAATCAGGTAAGCCATATGGTCAAGAATTGGACAAGCTAAACAAAAGTACATTTCAGGGACATCTGGGAAAATCTGACTTTGGAGTCGGCATTGGATAATATTAAGAAACTATCAATAATTTCATTAAATGTGATAACATTATTTTTGCTCTGCAGGAAGATGTTATGTTTTAAAGGAATGTACTTTAAAATATAGCAAAACTAGGGATACCCGGGGGGCTCAGTCGGTTTAGGCATCTGACTCTTGATTTCTGCTCACATCTTGATCTCACAATTCAGGAGACTGAGCCTGGCATCGGTCTCCACGCTGTCAGGGGCTCTGCCCCTCCTTCCTATTCGCTCATGTGTGCGCTCTCTCTCAAAACAAATAAACTTAAAAACATGTTTAAAATATAGCAAAACTAATTTACACATGATTTTACTTCTTTAAAACTTTATTTTAAAAAATTTCACTGATAAAAAAGTTCTAAAACTCTATTCCTGTGTAAACTTTCACTTACATTCACCAGTTGTTAATTCTGTTGCATATGCTTTATCAAACTCTACCCCTAAACATTGTAGTGTACACTTCCAAAGAAGGACAAGCTCTTACATAACCACAGTACAATGATCAAATTCAGAGAACTTAACACTGGGAACAATGATATTAACTAATACACAGTCTATAATGCACATTTCTCCAACTGTCCCAAAAATGTCCTGTAAATTTTTTGTTGTTGCTCTGATCTGGGATAGCATTGGAGTTAGCTGTCATGGGGCTTTACTTTTATAACAATCATTATTCTCACAGATTAAATAGGTATGTTGATAATTCCATAGAATTCAATTATCTTTTTTTTTTTAAGTTTATTTATTTATTTTGACAGAGAGAGCACATGCACACACACAGGGGAAGGGCAGAGAGAGAATCCCAAGCAGGCTTCACAGTTTCAGTGCAGAGCCCAAAGCAGGGCTCAAACTCACGAGTTGTGAGATCATGACCTGAGCCAAAATCAAGAGTCAGATGCTCAACCAACTGAGCCACCCATGTGCCCCCAATTCAATTACCTTTTATTTTCAATCAATTGGAATAATTATTTTTCACAAACTGTCAATTATATCCAAATTAAAATGCGTGTATTTCTATTACTAAGAATATCCAATGCAGTACAAATAGGATATAAGATAACATTAATTCATTTTAGAAAAAAATTTTTTATGGCAAAGACAATACACCAAAAGACTATGGTGATTCAAAAGTTACATCTTAGTTGACCAAAATTTAAACTGCCCAGTCTCCAAGAATTTATGTTACTACACTTGATCTTAGCCAAAAGGCCAAGGAGCGATTCAAGAATTTATGTTAACCAAGACAGCAAGGCTTAAGTATTATCTCAATTTGAAAAAGATTTTATCTAGGATTTTTCTCTTCCAGATAATGTTTGATAATGTTTACCTGTAGTACTCGTTCATGAGCAGGATGCTCTTTTAACTCTATCAATCGATCCAGAACTATGAGCTTTACATTGTTGTCACTTTCCTTAATAATTAAATCAATGTAGCACTGAGCAGCAGCCTATATAAAAAAAGAAACATGTTTTAAGCACACACCCATCTTAAACACAGAATTTGAAGATAAGGAAAAAAAGCCCCTAGGAAGCCAATA
This sequence comes from Panthera uncia, assembly GCF_023721935.1. Lineage (NCBI taxonomy): Eukaryota > Metazoa > Chordata > Mammalia > Carnivora > Felidae > Panthera > Panthera uncia. Next base: position 42,723,284 of record NC_064808.1, on the reverse strand, counting down.
TATTCACTACTACTGTACTAAAACTTTATGTATTTTCCCCAAAGGAATATGTCCCTCTATTTCCTAAATTCTAACAAATTTCATTATTTTCAAGTTTAAAAAAGTTAAGAAGCATCACAAATTAAAATAATGAAAAGGGGCTGCTGCTATAGGTAGAAATACCAACAGTCAAAAATTAAGAGTCGAAACTAAGGAAAAGGTAGAAAAAAGCAGACAGAGTATTCCCTAAAATATAGCTATTGAGTATCTTTTAGTTTAGGTGGAAAGTCTAACACACCTGCATTACAGTACAGAAAAATTAAGACCATAAAAATGACCCTGACTCATTAAAAGCAGAGGACAAAGGAACAACCTGAAAGAGCTCCCAATGACCAAAGCTGGAATAACATGACCAATAAAATTAAATAATAATGACTACAATATACAGAATGAAATAGCCATACTAATATGAAGAGAGAAAGAAAGGGGGAGGGAGGAAAAAGTACAGCTCCTCCTTGCAGAACTCCAATTATTAAATGTAGAATGAGGAAAATAGAAAACCACCATTAAAATATCACATTAACAACTGCTGTACAGGGGAGCCTGGGTGGCTCAGTCGGTTAAGCATCCAACTACTTATTTCGGCCCAGGTCATGATCTCATGGTTCGTGGGTTGAAGTCCCACATCAGACTCTGTGCTGGCAGTGCAGAGCCTGCTTAGGATTCTCTCCCTCTCTCTCTGACCCTCCTCCATGTGCTCTCTCTCAAAATAAATAAACATTAAAAAAAAAATTGCTGTACAGAAATGCTAAAATTATTTGGTTTAAGTCTGAGCAGAAATAGGATATTTCAAAGTATCTTCCCATGTTATTTATGGATTACAGTTTTTTTTTTAATGTTTTATTATTTGAGAGAGAGACACACACACAGTGTGAGTGGGGGAGGGGGAGGGGCAGAGAGGCAGAGAGAGAGAGAGAGAGAGAGAGAGAGAGAGAGAGAATCCAAAGTAGGCTCCAGGCTTTGAGTTGTCAGCACAGAGCCTGACATGGGGCTCAAACTCACAAGCTGTGAGATCATGACCTGAGCTGAAGTCAGACACTCAACTGACTGAGCCACCCAGCAGCCCCTCATGTTATTTACTGATTACAAAAGAAGAAATCATAACTCAACAGTGGAGAAATCTGGCAGACACCATCTTCACTGACTGATCAAGGTTAACACCACTAATAATACCTTAATATTACATACTCCTTGATCTAATACACTGAGAAAAGTGCATCACTTCCACAGTATTCTTCCCCAAAACGCATAACCTCAATCTAACTATAAGAAAACATCAAACTCAAATTGAGACAGACATTTTACAAAGTGACCCACCCACTACTCTTCAAGTGTCAAGGTCATGAAAAACAAGAAAAGGCTTGAGAAAGTGTCACTGATCAGAGGAGACTAACACATGACAACTATATGTAATGTGGGATCCTGGATTGAATCCTGGTACCAAAAAAGGACATTTTTGTGGGGAAAACTGGTGGAATTCAAATAATGTCTACAGTTTAGTTAACAATATTACTGTTCCAATGGGAATTTCTTAATTTTGACAATTATACAATTGCTATCCAAGACACGGACATTATGGGAAGCTGGTGAAGGGTGAACTTTGTCCTACTTTTACATCTTTTGTTGTTTCGTTGTTCTGTAAGTCTAAAATTATTTCAAAATAGAGTTAAAAAAATTTTTTTAAATTTTTGTGTTTACATTTATTTATTTTTGAGAGACAGAGACAGTGTAAGCAGGGGAGGGGCAGAGAGAGAGAGAGAGAGAGGGAGACAGAATCAGAGGCAGGCTCCAGGCTCCGAGCTGTCAACACAGAGCCCGATGCAGGGCTTGAATCCACGAACCATGAGATCATGACCTGAGCCGAAGTCAGACGCTTAATCAACTGAGCCACCCAGGTGTCCCAGAAAATTTTTTCTTCTAAGTATTGGCAGCTAAAGGAATCAAGTCTCCTATTTATACAAGCTGGCTTTATAGAACAATTCATTCTCTGAATATATTAGAGGTTCATCATGCAGTCTTGATACAGTAAATTAAAGAGAAAACTTAATACTCCATTATTGAAAATATGTACTCTTTTTAGGATCCATCATGTAGAATCTAAAATTCATTTCCCAGATCTAGGTTTTAATGTAATTAAAGTATGGAGAGTGATCTTAAAATCTTCATCATTCTCCAGAAACCAGAAATATTAGTATTCTCTGTCACTCTTTCTCCCCACATATATATATGAAAGCAGGAAGGAAGAAAACAACATTGGGGTATGTAAGGAATCTATTAAGTTCACAACATTTATAAATTGTTGTCTCTGTGCCATGTAATCACATAGTAAACTGCAATGCCACTAAATCATAGTGCTAAGACAGCATACGTATCATCAAACTGGCACCAAAAGAAATAAGCAGTACCTTGATTGCAGTGGGCGCACTAGAAAGTGTCACTAACGTTCCAGCGGCTTCATATTTTACAGCAGGGCTAGATGACTGTAGTAAGTTATAGATGCAGCGAATGAAACGAGCCCTTTCTGATGGATTAGCATGACAGACCTGGAGAAGGAAACATTTAGGTTTCAATGGACTTCAGGGATACTTGCTTTCAAACAGATTTTTTATAGGTGTCAGCTTATGGGATGCTACTTCTTATCATCTGAAAGCTAAGAATAGTCTTATAAGGGCATCTGAAGATGTCAGCCAACATGAGATGAGACACTGTGGCTGGTAATTTCAGAAATAAATAGGTTTTACTTTGGATAATTGTTATAGCTACTCATTCATTTATTCATTCAGTCATAAATACTCTCACAAAAGGTTTTCAAATGGTTTATAATAAAAGATATGCGTACTATACACAAATGAAATAGAAAAAGAAGATGTAGAGTAACAAAATCAAGGACAAATTATTAACCAAGTGATATTAAATTTGACTCTAAATTTTTATTCCAGATGTAATGCCAAAAAGGAAAACATAACGGATATCAATCTCAATAGCTAATAAAAGGAAAATATCTGTTCTTAAAGCAAGAAAGATAACCCCCTTTTTAAGTACTACTACTTCTTATTGGGAACTATATTCCATACTGTGGAGACAACTAATTTTCTATATTGTCCTAAATATATTTTAATACCTTTACCTATAAAGCAAATATTTTCTTTTTTGATGTTGGTATTTCTGTCAGATTTTCCTAACATATGTACAGTCAAATCTCTCTCATTCAGGCAAGACTCAGAAACTATTCCCTTTTACTATAACCTGGACTCTGTTAGACAAAGAAGTCTCTGAATAGCAGAGAACTGCTATTTTTGAGAACCTAAGTGGCATCTCTAAACCATAAAATGAATTAATCAGGAACTATAGTAAAACCTTGGATTGCAAGTAACTTGTTCTGCAAGATGAGCAAACATTTCTAATAAATTTTAACTTGATAAACGAGCGAAGTCTTGCTATATGAGTAGTACGTGACACCAAATGTCACATGATCATAATTGAGCCAATGGTTCTCTCTCTCTCTCTCGATGATGGATTGTGAGTGATCATCTTCCATGCTCGGATGCATCTCGGGCCACAGTGTTTGGCAGAAATCAGTGATTTTTCAGAATGTTGGAAGGTGCCCACAACTGGCACTAGTGTATTTTTTGTCACTTCAAAGCACCTACGAACAGACCTTTGCTTTTCCATACAAGAGTAAGCTTAGGAATACTTTGCTTCATTCTAGGTCAGGCTGCCTGCAGATACAGACCCTTTCCTTTGTTGCCTTATTGGAAGTTACATTAAATACACTATATGACAAGAGTTTATTAATACTATACTGTAGTCAACATCCCTGCGAGCATATACAATGGGCCCCATGCAGAAAAAGGTTGAAAAGAAAGGCGGTAAGGAGATGATTACAGTGGAAGTTAAGAAGGAAATCATCGAGAAGTACGAATGAGGTATACAAGTAGCCAAACCTGCAAGATTTTATAAGAAGGCTACATCTGCATCTCCTCTGAGAAGAGGAAGAGAAAAAGGCAGAGGAATACCTCACTTCAAAAGAGATTAGGGAGATGTGTACAATGTGGGAAACAGTGCAAAATTTTATAGAAAAGCCCCACCCAAATAAGGCTATAGCAGCGTGAGTGATGAATCTGTTTAATGATAATGCAATGTCACATTTCCGCAAAATCCTCAAAAGGAGGCAAAAGCAAGTGTCACTGGATAGGTTCCTTGTTAAAGTTAAAGTTGCATGAAAAGAAAAAGATTCGATTGAGCCAATAGGTAGCAGTGATTCTGTTAGTGATAGTGAAAGTCATCCTACACAATAACCCTCCTTTCTTGTCTCCCTGACACTAGCCATGGAGATTTTCAAAGGTAATGCACGTTAATTGATTTTTCTTTATATTTTGTATTTTCTTCATTACTTTGTATTATGTTACAGTACTATAATCATTTTTATATAAATATTTTTGGGTTGTGGAATGAACCATCTGAGTTTCCATTATTTTTTATGGGGAATTCACTTTGATATACAAGTGCTTTGGATTACAAGCATGTTTCTGGAATGAATTATGTTCACAAACCAAGGTTTTACTGTATATATTTACAGCTCTGGTTTCAACTTAAATGCCAGCTCCAAATGACTGGTACCCCGTATGGAAAGGGGCTCTTTTCTTTCAGAATCAAAGACAGCTGTAACCAGCAGTGTCTGCTCTAGGTACTTTGTTAGTGTCATCCTATTTAGCAAAGTCATTCCTGATGTATATTTTTGTTGTCCTCCAATGAATGGTATCAATAGCAAAACTGGATGCTATTACATCTTTTATCAGGATATTAAGATGCAATCAATTCTTTCTAAGGCTATATCAAATTTAACTGTTTCCAATAAAGCACTTCATTTTAAAACCCAAATCTCTTACCTAGTTTTAATGGCCTACAATGTCATATTGACATATTTAAAGTCTCTCTATTCTCTTTTACAAACAAGGAACACAGTAAGTATTTAAAGCTTTTCTGGTTTGTTTTTAGATGTCCAAAGTAGCCTGGTGTGTACTCAAGAAAAGACCTGAATTTTATTCCAAAGCCTGATTCACAATCTATTCAGTTACAGAACAGTGCACAATGATTTCTCTGCAGCTGTATTGGGTCAAGCCATGAGTTTTTAATAGAATTCTTTACGGAAGTTTAGAAAAACAGGAAGTGCTTGGAAAACAAAATAAACCAAAGGGAAAAGAAAAAAAAAAAAAAAGACTTTCACAGGCAATGCTATAAAATATTTCTACTACTAAAACATTATCCCAGCAAATAAGCACCATTCCAGAAAGAGATGATTTAACCTTGTCTTAAACTCCTGAAGTTTATTTTACCCCTTATAGATCAGTCTTACCTTGTAAATTAGTTCAACAATAACCAACTGAAGAATGTCTCCAAATGTCTGAACTTGATCAATGCAAGTACTTAGGTAATCCAAAGCTCGATCCTAACAAAATAAAAATGTATTTATCAAATTCCACTTCATTCAATAAAAGGACTTAATTGGTGCAACCTTAAACATACACAACTGAATATAAAACAAATGAGGCAAACAGGGCAAAGAAAAATTAAAAGAAGGGGGAAAAAAGGTTAACATAAATATTAAGAAAAATACATTTTCTAGAAATGGGCCACAAATCTGGGGTCTGGATTTTCTAGCACCTAAATGGAAAAGAAAAACCACTATGTGTTATATGACTCAGAGTACCCATACAATCAAAACAAACCAGCTATTTAGGTGCATAGTTATTCCTATTTCTAAGACCTAAAAGAAAAATCTCATTGATTTTCATATACTGAATGTGTGATATAGAAAACTATGACCTCAACAGTATCTCTACAGCAAAAGTATCAGAAAATTTCACCGAACTTTTTCTGATTATGTCCCCCCCACCGGCCCCCATGTAGGTAAAGTGCATAAACACCAAATATACAGGTTAATAAAACCAGCACTACAAGAGGACAAAACATCCTGGCCTAAATAAGCAGCTTTCTTATAATCTTGTTCACAAAGATGAAATGACAGCATCTAGGTTCCAGGGAAATGGATAGAGTCCCTATCCTTCAGTCTTCAAGCATATTATTTTCCACATTTTGATAATACTGGATAGCAAAAATTCCAAGATTAGATGCCACCAAAGTATGGAGAGTCATTGCCAAGCCACCAGCAGACCCATTCACTTTCAGTACCAGCAGAGCTGGATGTAGAGTTGACACCAACTTATGAAATTTGAAGAGCCTAATAAGGATACACATCTATGCTGAAGGCCACGCTTCTTTCAGGCTCAGGGCGAACCCTATACAAAGCTACTACTTTTCTCTGTTAAGCCATTTTAGAGCTACATCAACAGAAGGAAAAACAGGTTCAAAGCCCCAAAATAGAGTGCCACAAAATAGGACCATAATAATTTCAATCTGGAAAAACTGTCAAGTGGCTATTATTAAATATCTCTCAAATGTTTACTTAAAAAAAAGTATATGTATAAGCAATAGTCGGGAGAGGGGTTAAGAAAAACTATTTTACACAAATCAAGTTCAAAAATCTAAAAAAAAACCCCAAAATATACAAACACTTCTACTATAAACAAAATTACTAAAAAATTTGATTAGGACTATGTAGTACTTTTAATTCTCATTGAATTACAGACACAAAAGTATTTTTTAAAAAGTACTTCACCTGATCTGCATGAATTAGCATCATAAATGCATTCCTTTTACAACTTGCATCCTTCTCATTCACCAGAAAATCATGTATCAGTTCAGGAGCATCAGGTATAAGGTGTTCAAAATTCCTTGAAATAAAACAGGTAATATTCATATTTAATAAAAAACTACTGTTATTTTAGTAACTCAAAATTAATCATTATCAAGCTTTATAACACTATCAATTGTCTTACCTTTTGAAACTTTTTTTAAAGGTTTTTTTTTTTTTTTAAGTTTATTTTTATTTATTTTGATAGAGAGAGAGAGAAAGCATGAACAGGGAAGGAGCAGAAAGAGTGGGGGAGAGAATCCCAAGTAGGCTCCATGCTGTCAGCATGGAACTCGATCTCATTAAATGAGATCATGACCTGAGCCAAAATCAAGAGTCAGACACTTAACCACGCCACCCCGGTGCCCTGCCTTTAGAACTTTAAATCAATTAAAATTGTGGGTAGGAGGGGCACCTGGGTGGCTCAGCTGGTTAAGTGTCCAACTTCAACTCAGTTCATGATCTCGCGGTCCGTGAGTTCAAGCCCTGCGTTGGGCTCTGGGCTGATGGCTCAGAGCCTGGAGCCTGCTTCCGATTCTGTGTCCCCCTCTCTTTCTGCCCCTCCCCCGTTCATGTTCTGTCTCTGTCTCAAAAGTAAACATTAAAAAAAAAAATTTAAAAAAAATCGTGGGTAGGAATCACAAACTTACATTTTCATCTATTAAATTATCAAATTATACGTTTTCTAGTTCAATAAAGAAAAAGGTGACTTATTCCACATGCTATCTATCACCTGAGTATCTCTCATAGCTGTCTTTCATATACTTCAGGAATATAACATCAATGCTCATAATGACCATCTCAAGGTACTAAAAGATTCTTCATTAAGAATTATCAGGGGCACCCAGGTGGCTCAGTCGGTTAAGCGTCCGACTTCGGCTCAGGTCACGATCTCACAGTTCGTGGGTTCAAGCCCCGCGTCAGGCTCTGGGCTGACCGCTCAGAGCCTGGAGCCTGTTTCAGATTCTGTGTCTCCCTCTCTCTCTGCCCCTTCCCTGCTCATGCTCTGTCTCTCTCGGTCTCAAAAATAAATAAACATTAAAAAAAATTAAAAAAAAAAAAAAAGAATTATCAGAGGGGTGTCTGGGTGGCTCAGTTGGTTAAGCGTCCAACTCCTGACTTCAGCTCAAGGCACAATCTCGTGAGTTTGAGCCCCATGTCAGACTCTGTGTTGACAGTATGGAGCCTGAATAGGATTCTCTCGCTGTCTCTCTGCCCCTCCCCTGCTTGCTCACTCACACTCTCTCTCAAAAGAAATAAATAAACTTAAATTATCAGAAAAAAAAATAGTACCTTGAATTTTATTAATTATGCACTATATTTATTTACTTACTAACTTCCTATTCTGGAAATTAAGTACTTGCAGTATATAGAATAATGAATACTAGCTTAAAAACCATCACCTATGGGAATGCAAGCTGGTGCAGCCACTCTGGAAAACAGTACGAAGATCCCTCAAAAAAATAAAAACAGAACTACTCTACGACCCAGCAATTGCACTACTAGGCATTTATCCACGGGATACAGGTGTGCTGTTTCGAAGGGACACATGCACCCCCATGTTTATAGGAGCACTATCAACAACAACTAAAGTATGGAAAGAGCCCAAATATCCATCGATGTTTGAATGGATAAAGAAGATGTGGTATAATATACAATGGAGTATTACTCGGCAATCAAAAAGAATGAAATCCTGCCATTTGCAACTACGTGGATGGAACTGGAGGGTATTATGCCAAGTGAAATTAGAGAAAGACAGAAATTATATGACTTCACTCATATGAGGACTTTAAGAGACAAAACAGATGAACATAAGGGAAGGGAAACAAAAATAATATAAAGACAGGGAGAAGAACAAAACAGAAGAGACTCATAAATATGGAGAACAAATTGAGGGTTACTGGAGGGGTTGTGGGAGGGGGGATGGGCTAAATGGGTAAGGGGCACTAAGGAATCTACTCCTGAAATCATTGTTGCACTATATGCTAATTTGGATATAAATTTTAAAAAATTAAAAAAAAAAATCACCTAACAATTAATTTATAATCATTTTTGTTTCACTTACACCTCTGCCCACTTCTCCTCCCATATTATTTTGAAGCAAATCTCAGACCACTTATCATTTTTCTGTAAATATATCAGCATATTATAATTAAGGATTCTTTTAAAAAAAGTAATCATAATACCATTATCATACCTTAAACCGAAAATTCCTTAATATCATCATATACAGTGTTCAAATTTCCAACTGTCTTATAAATTTACTAATTTCTGTGTGTGCAATCTGGTTTAAATTCTGATATTTGTGTAGTCTGTACGGTAACTTACAAAGAACTCTACATTATTAACCAGAATACCACTTCCCTAACAGATAACAAAATCTCATGTAATAATAAGAGAACTGTGAAATTACCTAACAATCAACTCCTAAAGTACAAAGACATTTATAAAAATCACATCCTACTTCTAAATGGATTGACACCAGTGATTGTAAAAACCAAGCATTCTAGCCTTATCTAACTGGTTCTCTGAATCATTTTTAAAGTCCAAAATCTTCAGCTTTCCAAGAACAGGAGTCAGTTGAGAACTGCAACCTTTCTCATTAAAAAATTCCCTCCTTATGCCTCTAAGGGTAAAAAGACAAGAACCACATTCCACATAAAGAGAATTCAAAAACAGGGTCAAAAAACTCGAAACCTACAGGGTTAACTTGACCTAACAGGTTAACTGGTCAAAACCAGTTAATAAATTAATTAAGCGCACTGAAGTTACTACAGTTAAGAATGACAGGCACTGTAAACTAGAGAGTGTACAACTTATTTAAAGGGAGCTACTGTCATTCAATATCAGCATATTGTTGTCAGACAGAAACTAGGACCCAGTGTTGTCAGATCTTTTCAATGATGACAATATAATGATATTAAGAAAAAAATACTGTTCAAGCCAAACCAAACATTACCTGTAAAAGACATATGACTTCCAAGTAACTGCTTTGGAACCTCCAGGCTAAAAGACTAAACAATCCTCACAAAACTAAGCCGCAGGTATACCTTTACTTACCTATAGATAGTATAGATGGCCAAAACAGCATTTCTTCTAACATAGCTGTGTCGATGCTCCAAACAAGCACGGATAGCTGGCATTAAAGGTTCTAGCAATTCTGCTTCTTTCAATTTGCAAAGAAAACGAAGAGTAGATCCTCGAATAAATTCATTAGGATGCTGAAGATCCTGATAAAATTTAAATATGAAATATTGAGTTCCAGCATTTTACAAAACACACAATTTTTAAGTGTAAAATTTTCCTATGTAAAAAATAAGAAAGTAGGTTTGAGGAAAAAGATCTAGATTACACATTTCCTTTAGATTCCTGTCTAATCAATTTTTCTCTTTTAAAGTTTATTTATTTATTTTTGAGAGAGAGAGAGAGAGAGAGAGAGAGAGAGAGAGAGAGAACACACACATGTGCAAGGGAAATGTTGAGAGTGGATCCCAAGGAGGCTCTGCTCTGATAGCTGACATGAACTGTGAGATCATGACCTCAGCCGAAATCAAGAGTCGGACACTTAACCCACTGAGCCACCCAGGTGACCCTGTCAAATCAATTTTTACTTATCATAGCAATGTCTCATATTCTATGTGTCACTATTTTTTATTAAGAACACATAAAAATGTATGGAAAATGTCCAAAGAAATTAACAAAACTTTTTACAGTAACTTACAACTTCAGTTCCAAATATCAGTAACTTCTATCTTACCCAAGATCCAATTTTAAAAATTAAAACTAAGCCCATTCCACCAATTTTACAATCAAAAATCAAAGCAATAATCAGAAATAACCATGGTTTGGTTTACCTTTCTGTATGCATCACAAACAAGGATCATTTCATGTAAAAGTCTTCCATCTGGAGTTGTTTTAGGAACAATTTCCCAAAATACTAGAAGTAATTTTTTGATGGTATGATCCTGAAGAGGTAGTACGAAACGAATGATGGTCATCAGAAGCCCAGGAAGCTTTTCACCATTCAGAATCATAATGATCACTTTCTTCAAAGCTTCAGTCTTTGACTTCACATCTCCTTTTTCTGATTAAAGAGAAAAAAACCACACATTTCAAAGGAAAATTCCTCAGATAATTTTACAATTAACAAAAGAAAACGTTTTCTCACTTTATTAGCAGTAATGGCAATAAAGGTAATGTAATAGAGTGGCAAGGGCTCCCCACCTATCTCTGCCACAAATAAGCTGAATGACTTTACACAAGTCATTTATTTCCAAACCTCATACTTCACATATAACATGAAGCCACTGGATTAGATCTCTGGTCCCTAACCCATGGAATTACTGCAGAAGCCATGAATCTACAGGTATACCAAACAATGCATTTCTCAAACACATATGTAGCTATTTTTCAAAGTGTAAATAGATGTTAAGATAAGTGCTTCTGAATTCAAAGTGGCTTTTAGTTAGTGTGTATTTCCTCAATCAAAGTTACAACCACTATCATGAGGGGAAGGAGGAGGAAGATGAGTGGCAGTTTTTTCAACATTAGATCTTCAAACTCAAAAGGCTGGGAACTAATACACTAGATTAATTCAAAAATCCCATCATATTTCTACAGACTATAAAACTTCAGGATCTTAAGAAATCACCTTAGAAACTAGAAGAAAATTACAATGTACTAGAGGAAAAGCCACTATTTAGAATTAAGGATGACACGTTTAAGAAATAAGTTTATTGTCCTTACTTAGCGTAAAACAATTTATACTATAAACTATTTTATGCAAAACAACCTATAATTTCATATCATTATCACTGCAAATTGAAGAATTTAGGGTAAAAATCTCTTGTATCTCAAATTTGAAGGCAGGAATGTAAGAGGCAAGTACACCAATACAACTGTTTAGATCACAGAAATAAATTACCTAGGAGATGGAACAACAAAGAGGGATGACAGAAGTTTTTAATAATTTCAAGGAGTTATCATGAGGAACAGAATAAAACTAGAAATATAGTTCCAGCAGTTAGAGCTCAGTGGCTATCAAATCAAGAGTTTCTTGTGGTTGCCAAAGAGACAAGAGACTGTGAATGACCAGCTGGTAGAGTTACAGAAAAAATTTAAGCTTTGGAAGAATCATAGCAGGTAAATCAAAATTTCTCTCTAGCCCCCTAAGGCTATTTATCTATTACTAGCTTGGTATGATATTTTTACATGTTGCAAAATAGAGAATATCTTCAAATATTTGGACTAAATCACAGTAAAGGTTCTTGCCAAATTTATCCATCTCACAAGTGTCAACATTTTTGTTAAAAACAAACAAAACAAAAAAAACATTTTTGTTTAAAACAGACCAATTTCAAATAAATAAACGTTAAAAAAAATTAAAAAAAATAAACGTTAAAAAAAAATTTTTAAAAATAAAATAAAAAAGGGGCGCCTGGGTGGCTCAGTCGGTTGAGCAGCCGGCTTCGGCTCAGGTCATGATCTCACAGTCCGTGAGTTCGAACCCCGTGTCGGGCTCTGTGCTGACAGCTTAGAACCTGGAGCCTGTTTCAGATTCTGTGTCTCCCTCTCTCTGACCCTCCCCCGTTCATGCTCTGTCTCTCTCTGTCTCAAAAATAAATAAACGTTAAAAAAAAAATTTGTTTTTAAAACAGACCAATTTCTCATGCATCTCTCCCTGCTTCAGAGTATTATCCTGCCACATATGAAAAACTTGGTATGTGCCACATCAACTCAAGAAACCGAAAAATGATGAAGTATCAATCTGTGCAAATCTTCAGTTTTTAAGTCTGTGAGGATGACAAAAACAAAGCATCAGGAGAGGTGACAGAAGCTGAGAGCAAAAACTATGATAAGATGACAGACCGGGCAAAGTTTTAAGTAGCTAAAGTTGGATTTGTGAGCCTAAACAGGTCTTATCTCTGTCCGGAAGCTTCCTGAATATAAAAAAAAAAGAAAAGTTTTTTTTCCCTAATCTGTTTGATAACATAAAGGACACAAAGTCCAAAAGGCATAAAACTGTATCATTATAATGCTGATGTCTTTTGTTCCAGTTTTTTTTTTTTACTACTTTTCCCAAATTAGCAAATTCTAAAAGTTTAGCAGAAACTTTTAACTGGTAACTAAATAGAAAACCTGTAAAAAATCTACAATCATTTATATTTCCAGCCCTCTTAACCCCAATTTCCACTTATTCCAACAATTCAAAGTGAGGTAAAGGATACTTTTTTTCCTATATCTTCAAAATTTTCAGAACTTCTTGTCCTTTATGGCACTACTAACAAATAAACCAAAATAAACCAAGTACTTCCTACTCCGGGTAATGTAAAGTCATCAGAACTCATATCGATTGACTAATAAAAGTATACATAAAATAACTCAATATATCACCAAACAAAAAAGTATTTGTTACTCTAACTGGAAACTATTTCTAAACTTTTTCTCATATCAATTGATATCTTTTGAGATACAGTAAAAAATATATACAGCAGGGGCGGCTGGGTGGCTCAGTTGGTTAAGTGACCAACTCTTGGTTTCTGCTCAGGTCATGATTTCACAGTTTATGGGTTTGAGCCCCATGTTGGGCTCCGCACTGAGGAGCCTGCTTGGGATTCTCTGTCTCTCTCAAAATAAATAAATAAACATTAAATATATATATGCACATACACATAAAATTTGAGATTTAAGACTACTTCTTTCTTTCTTGGTAAGGTGAAGGTAATTAAGGCAGCTGCAATTAAAAAAAAGATATTGTTACAATTAAGGACAGATTCTGTTCTTTATCTTCCCATCTATAACCTCAGTATTTTAGGGTCTAAAAGCGAAAACTTTTAAATTTTAAGAAAAAAAAATAGTGGGGTGCTTAGGTGGCTCAGTTGATTCAGTGTCTGACTTCGGCTCAGGTCATGATCTCTCTGTCTGTGAGTTCCAGCCCCGCATCAGACTCTGTACTGACAGCTCAGAGCCTGGGGCCTGCTTTGGATTCTCTCTCTCTCTGCCCCTTCCCGTTAGCGCTCAAGCGCTCTCTCTTAAAAATAAATAAACCTTAAGAAAAATGTAAAATGGGACACCTGGGTGGCTCAATCAGTTGGGGGTGTCCAACTTCGGCTCGGTCATGATCTCACAGTTTATGAGTTTGAGCCCTGAGTGGGGCTCTGTGCTGACAGCTCAGAGCCTGGAGCCTGCTTGGGATTGGGTCTCCCTTTCTATCTGCCCCTCCCCCACTCATGCTCTGTCTCTCCTCTCTCTAAAATAAACATTAAAAAAAATTTTTTTTAAAGAAGAATGTAAAAAAAGTAATGAAAATTTATTAATTTGCATTTCATTCTACTATCTTACATAAACATGAAAAAAAAAAGGAACTATATGTAGCTTTTGTATATAGGGGTATGGGTTTAAATGCCATAAAGGAGGGTTTCTTTTTCTTTCTCTAAAAATAGATCTCAATAGAAACCTAATGTTAAGTAGCCTAAAATCAGGAGGTATTCAATGCTGCTGATTAAGAGGTGGAATGAGGCAAGTAAAATATTGTCTCCTTTCAAACTGCAAATTATCTTCTAAAAGATATTTCCAAGATTTGAAGTATAATTCTCACTCTATTCTTGGATTAGAGTCACCTGTGTAGGTTAAACTTATTTTCAGTAGTTCAATGAAACAAGAATTATTACTTTGGAATGTGCGTTGCTTTAAAAAAATGCTTCTGACAGAATCACTCACAAAAAGGAGACAGAATATACACTTTTAAAATCCACTTGTTTTCTTTTTGTATAAAATGCTTTAAAAAAGCTTAAACTTTTTTAAATCTCAAAAGCTTGAAAAAGGGTTGACTTCATTTGTTCAATAGGTAGCAAACCCAAAAGAACAAAGTTCTTTTGGTTTTACAAGCTAAGGAATATGAAGTTCAGTGCACAAAGAAACTAAGACATTCAAATACACATTCTCAACCTGTTATCTATAGAAAACTGTCAGCTATACTTGAGCATAATATATTAAGCTACACAAGCCATTATATCTAACAACTAAACTATTATATTTCTTTTGCTTTACTAAGACAAATTGAGATGTTATTTCCAAAAACCAATATTGCAAGCCTAAATGTAACAAGTTTCCATTTTCAGTAAGACCAAAGGTCTATTAAAGAGATCCTAGAAAACAGTATTTAGACAAAATTAAGTATTTCTAATTATAAAGAAACTTGAAATGAAAAGGAGCTTTTTATTTTCATTTTTTTCTCCATTTAATTTTCAAAATATTATCAGAGTTTACCTAGATCATTTTTTAAGCTAATTTCAGATGGTGGTTCTGAATCCATGGGCACGTTAATTAAGGTATAGCACACGTTCTCAGCAGCCGTCATGGTTTCGGGATATAATCAAATCTCGATACAAGACTTAAGGATGATAGATGCCAGAAAATCTGGAAAAAGAAATACAAGGCTATCGTTACAAGTAAAAAACCAAAAACACAACCAGTAACTATTGTGATCTTTACTGTCTAAAGTTCATTCCGTTTGGCTAGTGAGTTTAAAGTATTAGAAGAGTGGGATCAATTTATATGTGGTCCCATAAAAATAATGCCTAACAATAAAAAACACGGTCTGCCTCGGTCTAAGGTATATTATCTCCCACCCCACAAACCCGCCCAGGGCTTGAGAATGCTGTACTGCAACACTAAGGCCCACAATACAGTGACAGTCCTCCAGCCCCACCCCACCATTTAACAGAACAATGATTTTTGAACATAACACACAATCTGAACTGCTCAAGAGACCTGCGCACGAGTACTCAGCTAAAAACCTGCAAACATTTCGCGTTCATGGGTGGACGCGACTGCGTGTCCGAGGGTCAATGGGTGCGCTGCACCCCCACCCCTCCTCTTCCTCCTGCAAGGCAGCCCCCCGCCCTGGAATGGTGAGTCCCGGAGCCCGGGAAGAGATCAGACCCCTGGCCAGTACGCAAGGACGGGAAGGGGCGTCTGGCCCAAAGCTTCCCAGCCCCCCGTTCCACTTGGCCAGGCCCGGACGCGAGCGGCCTAGTCGCTCCCCTTCCGCATCTTCCCGCCGGAGAGCCAGTTCCTCCGACTCAGCCCAGCCCAACACGCCTCCGAGATTGGGGGCTTGTAGCCCGCTACCTGGCTCCAAGGGGCGGCAGCTAGGGCAACGGTGGGACCGTCGACTCCGGCTCCAACCCGCAGCAGCAGCCGCCGCTCCGTACAGTCTTCGGCTGACGTGGAAGGGGGTGGGGGTTACGAGGCCAAGCCACCTAGCGCCTACGGCAACTCAGAGAGGACATGCCTTCTCTGTCCTGCGCTTGCGCTCTGCAAGTACGCTGCAAGTTTCCTCCTCTAGTCCACGGTTGTTTTAGACAACGTTGGGGAGAAGCATTAAGCTTTCCCCGCAAGCTAAGCGCCGAATTAAGCGCTGTGGTTATTTAAACGGTACTTAGAAATTGTTTCTTTCAGGAACTGCAACAGGCAGGGGAGCTGGAAGCCATTTTCTAGTTCACCCACTAACAAAACAGGGAAAGTAACTAATTACTATTTGGGAAAGTCGCCTCATTTCTTCTAATAGGTAACACTAGATTCTATGAAGATCCATTTCAGTTCTTAACGTCTCCTCTCCAGTAGTCTGAATCTCTGCCTCTGCAGTTAGGCTGGGTTTACTGGAACATCAAGGCCACTCTTTATCTCGTAATGGTCCCTTTCACGATCCTTTTTGAGCACCCAAGAAATTAACTTTTTTTTTTTTTTTAACGTACAAAGGGAGATTAACGATTTTAAAGGATTTTTACCTGTCTCCACAAACCTAATTGTTACAGCTACAATCAGCCATGGCACCTTTAGTTTTGCCCATTTGAGGTTCCATGTGCCCCCACACAGCGTCTTCCCAGCAAAGGTTTTCTGCCCAATTATCATTAAACATTTTTTTTTTGAACCCTTGAGCAAAATACTGTGAATACAAAGACATCTGACAGAACTTGCCCTTAATAGGTTCACTTCAGTTAGGAAGACAATACAAATATTGCCTCATGTATCCAGAATCTAGCTATTTGAGATTTTTAGAACCATCAAGCAAAATGTAAATTCTTCAAGCACCCAGAATATATCACGAAGGTCACCCATTTATAGCACTTTCTAAGAAAGCTCTTCAAAACCCGTGCATTGATTAAAAAAAATTTTTTCATCGAAATAATTGTGATCTAGAGATCCCATATACTATCCCACTAGTTTCTTCCAGTAGTAACATTTTGCATCATTATAGTACAATACCAAATCCAAGAGATTGACATTGATATAATTCAGTCCTCACCTCATTCTGATTCACCAGTTTTACATGCATTCACTTGTGTATTTAGTTCTATGCAATTTTACCATATTTAGATTCATGTGACTACCACCAGAAATGATACAGAAGACTTTTAAAGATCCTTCCTGCTATCCTTTTACAGTCACAGCCACTTACTTCCTTCATCTCTGGAAAGTCTGTAATTTCCCATATCTCTGTAATTTTTTCATTTCAAGGATGTAATATATATGAACTATACAATGTAACCACTGAGATTGTTTTTTCATGCAACATAATTCCCTTGAGATCAACCCAAGATATATATACAACAGGTTCTTTCACTTCCATGTGTTTAACGTGAAATTTTGCAAGTACAGTATCTGGTTTCCAAGCCCACATATCAAAAAGTGACAATCTGTTGGCATGAACTAAGGCCCCCAAAAGCATAAAGACTAGACAGCAATATGAAAGCTCAATTTAGAGCCACTATGGTGTAGGACCAACCACACCCACTTCAGTTGCCCTGGAGGATCATTGTGTTACAGAAGAAAATTTGAGACTTACCGTGACAGAGTCATTAAGGAAACTATTAAATGTGAAGAGGGCAAGAAAATACAATGTTTTAGAAAATCTCATTTTAGGTCTGCACTTAAAATGTCATTGGTGGTGTATATGTATTGATGTATATTAAGTACAGAGCTTGTTCAACAGATATCATGACCTTGAAAAGCCTATTTCTTCCTGGTTTATCATAACATGCACCTTGTTTTGGGACTTCTATTTTCTTTTAAATTTTTTTTTTTTTAACGTTTATTTATTTTTGAGACAGAGACAGAGCATGAACGGGGGAGGGTCAGAGAGACAGGGAGACACAGAATCTGAAACAGGCTCCAGGCTCTGAGCAGTCAGCACAGAGCCTGACGCGGGGCTCGAACTCACGGACCGCGAGATCGTGACCTGAGCCGAAGTCGGACGCTTAACCGACTGAGCCACCCAGGCGCCCCAAGGGACTTCTATTTTCTATTCTACTATGTAATTATATCATTTTGAATGTATATGAAATTTAAATTTTTTGAGAGCAAAGACCTTTTGAGAGTCATATACCAAGAATCATAAAAACAGGCATCTAGGAAATCAAGGCCTAAAGAAAAGGGACTTGCTTTCAAATCACAAAATCATCAAACATTGAGAAAGCTGGTCCCACAACCTGAATCCTGTGACCCACTTTACTGCCTCTTATTTTTTAACCATGAGTTCTTCAAAGCTGTACATATAGATGTCTAATAAATTCCAGGTAAATTGATTGTTTGTGTATCAGTGATAGGTTTTATGAGAGGATACAACTAGGAATTTTATTGTTTATCATTAACACAGACTAAACAGAATGAATATAACACACTAGACAAAGTGACAATGAAAAGGCATTACAATGAACTCTGTACAAACAGTGGAGTTGACTGAATCTTACTGGGGTGGAAACGATTTTAAATTCTAAGGTCAACGTATAAGACTAACATCATATATTAAAAAGATTACTAAAATCGCGTCCGGGGACGCCTGGGTGGCTCAATCGGTTGAGTATCCGACTTCGGCTCAGGTCATGATCTTGTGATTTGTGAGTTCCAGCCTGGAGTCAGGCTTTGTGCTCACAGCTCAGAGCCTGGAGCCTGGAGCTTGCTTCAGATTCTGTGTCTCCCTCTCTCTCTGCCCCTCCCCGCTTGCACTCTGTCTCCCTCTCTTTCTCTCTCTCTCTCAAAAAAATATTTAAAAAACAATCTTTAAAATCGCCTCTTAAGTACTATTCAGATCACATTTTTTTCCCACCTGAGCACCAGTCAAGTAATTGGTTTACATTTAGGAACAGGTACAAAACGATATACATTATACATGTTATCTTTAAACAACACAATCACTCAACAAGACAGAGGCTGGCACAATGATAGGCACAGAAGAGACCCGCCTGAGGCTTTAAAGATCAGATTATGAAATTTCCCACTTATGTTCCCTCCTCCAGACTATACTAGCTATTGAGTCTGAAGGCCTGTGGGAGAACTCCCTCTTCACTTTGCATTTATGAAAGTTGCATGTGTTTAATGCAAATCTATTGTAGGTCAAATGGCCACATGGTACTTGTGGTCTCATCCCAAGCTCAAATGGCAGACTCCTGAGGCTACTTTCAGAACACAGACCCAACACCTCATACACATTCCTATATTTAGTCAGGTCTTTCTCTCAACAAGTTTGCCAGAAAGCACCTAGCACTTTCCCTTCAAGAAGCTAGAGATTTAAATCTACTCAAGCTTTTAAAGTTTTAGGTGATCTGGAAAAAAAAGTAAAGTAACAATTTATGAATTTTAAAGTGTCCAAGTTTTCACATAAATTCTCCCATTTAACCTTCACACTAATTCTCCAAAGGAGTTCCTTAAAATAGAGCTAAGTAACTTGCCCGAAGACAATGGTAACTAATTAGTAGAATTAGGTCTAAAATCCAAATTCCCTATCTACAAATTAATTGCTCCTTTCTAGATAGGAATCTCAGGAAATAAAAAACTCCTCTAGGCTTCTTAGCAGAGAAATGTTGGATTGTTTTGTAAATCAGATTTCCTCAGATTTCATTTTGCATGGCCTAAGATAAAAATTGTTCTGCAATTTCTGCATACACCACTCACAAAAATAATGGAAGTCAGCCTAAAGATTACGATGGAGTGGGGCTGGGCAGGCTGAGAGGAAATGATGGTTTGGGATTAAAATTTCCCTTTGTTATCTTTGCAGGAAGTTCCCTACACGGAGACCAGAGCTAGCACTACTGCCATCTGCTGGTTGGAAAGAAAAACCATTCATATGTTAATAGTCTCGCTACTATGGTGGTTGCAAAGGGGAGGTTTCTTAGGTTTATTAAGAAATCTCCAGGGTTGAACTTTGCAAGTTGTATTCTGAAACAAATCTCCATAGATTCTCATGTAGCAAGTCCACACACAGGGAACTGGTGTAAGGTTGTGATAGATAAAAGGTATTATTTTCCCCGTCACTAAACATAAGGCAATTTAATTTGGCAAACATGGCAGATGACCGACCAGTTGTAATCTCGTACAGTTGAAGCTACTTAAAAAACAAAAACCCAATACACCAGCAGGTGAAACAATTTTATTTCACAGTTGTCTTTAAAACCACAAAGACACTATGTTCTTCATATAAAAACATTAGTACAGATAACTATACTTTCTAGAAAATGATTATATAGACCCTCTCAAAAAAAAAAAATGCATACCATCATATGGTTTCAGAGAAGTAGCTTGGGAAAAACACGTCTGGGCTGATTCTTAAAACATACCATAAGACCACCCTGCATCTTTTGGTTCAAAGTATAGATTATTGTCATCAGTACGTGCTCCTGAATTCTTACATATTTGATAATATACAGATAGACTGGTTTATGACTTAATGTTCCATTGGTTCATCAGCCTTTTCTGCAGGTTCATCAGCAGGTTGAGCAGGCTGTAAGGGGAAGAAGAAAACAAAATAGGTCAAAAAAAAAAATCACTTGACTAATATATACTTCTTATCACACTTATTACAGTCTGAAAGAATTTATGAGAAAAGGGGTTAGGAAAGATTTTGGATATTCAATTTTAGTTGACTGTCCTGTTAAAATTTCTGAACAAAGTTTTTTTTTGTTTTGTTTTTGTTTTTAAACAGACGTAATTTTATAGGTCTGAAAACCAAAGCATCATTGAACAATTCCAGCATTTTACCATATTGTCTTGGTTAGGAATAAAGTCCTTCCTTTTATCATCACTACTAGCCTTAGAATATAATCAGTAGATTTTAGGCATTCTCTTCCTCTTTAGCACTAATAAACAGAGTGAAAACATGGTCAAACCAACCAGCTGTGTGAAACTCACAGCATTCTCCCCAACAGTGCTGGTTCTTACCAACAGGTTTAAATACAATGCAAATCTTGCTTCTCTAAATAGTACCAACAATATCCTCTCCAAGGTGAAAAAAAAAATTCACACTGTAGAAAAAAGTATCTCTCCAGAACACTTTATTTTCAATTATACAACTATCAAATAAGTATCTGTAAATAGCCAATGTGTATTCTTTTTTTTTTTTTTAAAGAAATTTTATTTATTTTTTAATGTTTATTCACTTTTGAGAGACAGAGACAGGGCACGGGCAGGGGAGAGGCAAAGAGAAAGGGGGACACAGAATCCGAAGCAGGCTCCAGGCTCTGAGCTGTCAGCACAGAGCCCAATGTGGAGCTTGAACTCATGAACTATAAGATCATGACCTGAGTGGAAGTCAGACGCTCAACCGACTGAGCCACCCAGGCGCCCCGCCAATGTGTATTCTAAATATTCAACCAAAAAGACCAGTATTTCCTGACCCTTTTCTCAGTATTTGTGAAGAGCCAACTTAGTTTCCAGAGGGTTCCCAATGAACTTTCCCTCAGTCCTCACTCCTATAGACTCTTGGCCGGCCCTGTGACTTGTTTTAACCAATAAAATGTGCAAAACTGATGCTGTGCCACTCCTGAGCCTCAGCCTTTTAGAATGTCTGGCAGCTTCCACTTTGGAGCTTTTGAACTTTTACAAGCTCTGAGACGCTACCCTGCTGAAGAAAGGTTCTGAGAGGACACAGCCATCCTAGCAGCAGTCTCAGCCTTCTAACTGTCCCTCTAAGATATACCAAGAAAGTCTGAATAAAGAAGACATGTGAGGGGAAGTTTGGGTAGCTCCCTCAGTTAAGTGTCCAACTCTTGATTTCGGCTCAGGTCATGGTCTCATGGTTCATGAGATTGAGCCCTGGGTCGGGCTCTGCTCTGACAGTGTGGAGCCTACTTGGGAGTGTCTCTCTGCTCCTTCCCTGCTTGTGCTCGCTCTCAAAATAAACAAATAAAATAAAATAAAACAAAACATTAACAAAAACAAAACAAAACAAAAAAAAAAGGGGGGTGCCTCGGTGGCTCAGTTGGTTAAGTATCCGACCTCAGCTCAGGTCATGATCTTGTGGTTGGTGGGTTCCAGCCCCACATAAGTCTCTGTGGCGACAGATTGGAGCTTGGAGCCTACTTCGGATTCTGTGTCTCTCTCTCTCTCTCTCTGCCCCTCCCCTGCCTTGCACTCCATCTCTCTCAAAATTAACATTAAAAATTAAAAGAAAAAAAAAACAAAAACGCATAAGCAGAGCCATCTTGGATGTTCCAGCCCCCCTGCTTCAACTGACTTCAACACAAGAGGCCCTAAGTAAGACTAGCAAAAGAATTATTTAGCCAATCAACCCATAGAATTGTGAAAAATAGCAACAGATAACTAGATTATCAACCCTTTTTCACTTATGTAGATAACTGCTCCCTCAGTATTTCACATTACTCAGTTCTAAGTTCTCCTACTGTCATTTGAATTATGAGCCTACCTCAATAATTAAAAACAAAAATGGTAGGTTTACACACTTGTGGTAGGAACAGCAGCTTATGACAGAACTAAAGTCTCTGGTGTAATGATTAGTTATATACCTGTGCCTTTCTCTGTGGTCTTTCTTCAAGACCTTCCAGGAATGGAGATACATCATCATCATCATAAATCGTAAACTCCAAGTCTTTACCAACAATTCCAATGGAAACATTCTGAGGGGGAAAAAAAGGTAAAAATTAAAAATCAAGAGAATTTAGGTTGGAAAAATGTTTATGATTAAATGGGTGAAACAAAGCAGAATAAAAGTTTATATAGCACTTAAATAAGACTTGAAAAACACTCAAGTGTAGAGAAAAAAGGAAGAAAACTGTAGACTCTTATAACTTGCAAATTTCATATTTTGATAATCACGAGTAACTTCAAAGGTCTATGCCACCAAGAAATTCGCAAGTTGAATCATAATGAGAACGTGCTGCAGACCAGTGTAATGGAGCAAGTCACTTAGCTAAGCAGTAAGCCTAACTCCTAAGAAACAATCAGGCTTGTTTCTTGTTTAAGAGATGATGGTTCTTAACAAGGAAAGAAAGTAGTGGGTTATAAAGTGCTGAAGTTGGTGGGCTCCTAGAACTATGTTCTACATATTAAAATTAAAGACCAATTCTTAAAATGCTCAGTGAATGCTATCCAGTGTAAAATTAAAATTTTAGTGAAAATTTGAGGCATAAGGACATATAGGCCTTCTCTCAATGATTTCATTGAATCATCTATGATTCAGTAAAAATATGAAATCAGAAACCCAGATACCTGAGCAAACTTTTCCAAAGTGTACACGTCAACAGTTAACTATAAACCCAAATTTTAAAAGATAGTCATCTTCAGTGATAGCATTATGGGTACTTTAAACAAATAAAAATAATTTAATGTACATTCCTGATTTCTTTGAAAAAAAAATTACTTTTATGATAGGAAAAATTATTTTCAAAAGATTATCAGGCTATAAATTCTTCACATACATATTACATAATAATTATCTAATCACTGTAACAAAATGGATTTATAAAATGCTGACTGATACCACTCTGGTTAATGATCATTCCTGCATTGTACTATATGGGTCCCTAGATCATTCAATCTCTTCTCCTGGACATCTTCTAACATTTTCCATTCTCATTTCACTGAGAAAACAGAAGCAATTAGAAGAGAATGTTCACAAGCTCCCATGGTATCATATCCCTAGATCCTCTCCCTTGCTGTGTTAATGAATAGTCCAATTTCCTCTCTAAGGTCTGTCTACCTTTCTTCCACCTGTGTACTATCTAAGGACACTGGTCTAGCAGTTTTTCTCATATTCCTCCTACATAAACGTTTCCCTTTACAGGGATTATTCTTATAACCATGCACCAAACATGCTGTAATTTTTCCCATCTTAATTAAAAAAAAAACAAAAAACAAAAAACTTCCCTTCATTCTCTTCCAGTCACCACCCATTTCTCTGACCCTGCAAGAGAAAATCTTCACAGAGCTGCCTCCAGTCCGTCCTTGCCCATTCTCTACTGATTCATCCCTTTCAGGCTTTTGGCTCACCATTCCAATGAAACCGTCTAGTCGAGTCCCCTATTACATTTAATTCTCACTCCACATCTTCCTTGATGTATTACCTATTTTTTGTTCCCTCCTCCTTGAAATAGTTTCTTTATTTGATTTCAAGAATGTCTCACTTTCTAAGTTTTCCTCCTATCTCCCTGGTCATCTTTCTTAGTCCTTTTTGCTGATACTTACCTTCCAATCTCTGAAGGTTAGAGTGCCCCTGGCCCAGGCCTTAAACCTCTTACAAAACTATGATTCCTTTAGCAGTGTCATCCAATCCAGTCTCAAAATGCCATTTCTACATAAAGACTCCAAAATTTTTAAGTCTAGGCTAGACCATTCTCCACCAAACTTTAGGGGAGACACATCTGATAAATGCTGTTTTTTTTTTTTTTTTTTTAAAGTAAGCTTTACACCCAACATGGGGCTTGAATTCACAACCCTGAGGTCAAGAGTCGCATGCTCCACTGACTGAGCCAGCCAGGTTCCCCAATAACTGCTTATTTTATATCACCAATGGACAATAGGCATTTCAGGTTTAATAAGTCCCAAGGTAACTGCCTGATCTTCCACAACTCCCACCCCCAAACCTGTCCCTTCTACTGTCCTATCCATCTCAGTAAATGTAAACCTCTCCTTAATCTATCAGGCCCCAAATTTTGAAAACAACTTGTTTTGTTGTTGTTCTCACACCCTCACAACCAATTCGTTAGCAAACATTTTTAGCTAATTTCAAAACATACCCCAAACTGAACCACTTACCCCCCTCTCCAACTCCACAGCTCTGCTCTAATTCACCACATTCTCTCATCTGCATTACCTTAACAGTTTTAAAACTATTTTCACCCATGTTGCCCACTATAACCTGTTCTCAAAATGGCAACCAGAATGACTCTTTAAAACCTAAATCAAATCATGGTATTCTTCTGCTCAAACTCTTGACAGCCCACTCAGAATAAAATCCAAAATACCTACAATGGTTTATACATGATCTGGCCTCCATTTATCTGACTTTATTCCTTCTCTTTCTCTTGATCACTGACTCCAACACTACCAGCCTCCCTGCCTCAACTACAAGGAATGTTCTGGACTCAAGGCCCTTATACTTGTATTCCCTGGATTAATCTTGCACTAGACATCTGAATGGCTCACTCACTCACTTCCTTTAGATATTTTCCTCAAATTTCACTTTCTTGACCATCCAAGGCCATCCTTGACCACCCTATTTTAAATTTTCCTCAGCACACCTCCTTCCTATACCCAGACAGTCTTTCTCATTTTAACCTGTTTTATTTTTTCTGTGGCATTTATCACCTTCTAATATATTATATAATTTACTTATGGGTAAATTTTCTCGCCCCAACTTGGATAGTATGTTCTATGAAGGCCAAGTTGCTTGCTGTGCTTATATTCTCAATGCCTACTGTCTGCATGTGGTAGGTGCTCAATACATACATTTGTTAACTGAGTTAATGATACAAAAAGGTATCGGGCGCCTGGGTGGCTCAGTCAGTTGAGTGTCCGACTTCGGCTCAGGTCATGATCTCACAGTCTGTGAGTTCAAGCCCTGCATCGGGCTCTGTGCTGACAGCTCAGAGCCTGGAGCCTGCTTCAGATTTTGTGTCTCCCTCTCTCTCTGCCCCTCCCCTGCTCATGCTCTGTCTCTTTCTCTGTCAAAAATAAATAAACATTAAAAAAATAATAATAATACAAAGGTATTCTGACCTGCTAAAGAAATGTAGGACATTCTACATAAAACTTACTGGCTTTCTTGCTTTACACCAAAAAGAAATGTTTAAAAATCATTGCAAAATCAGATCACTTAGTGAATAGCTTAAAGAGAAAGAATGAACCAAGGCAAATCTCCCAAATTGAAGAACTGTGTACACTCCTCTATTACTTATACTTATGAAATAAGTGATTGACCTGTAATGTTAAAATTTCAAGTTGAAAAACATGATTATCTACCTTTGTAGTTAGGTCCTGTTCTGCAGGAAGTGTCTCTCGTAAGGCACGCAGACCATGTTTAACCAGTTCATTCAAATTGCCTATGTAACAAATTAACAATTATTTCTTAATATCATCTTCACATGAGGCTGCTTTTATCAGGTCTACAGTCTGTTATTATGGTTTTAGTCACATAATAAATATATCACAATAAAAAGCCAAAATTTTAATGTTTAGCCATATAATCTTCTAATAATAATAAATAACATTGCTATTATTTTACTTAAAGAGGAGAATACATGATTTTTGTTACTAAATTTCACCTTTATGCTAAATTAAATGAGAATCCTCACTCACAAATGCTACAGCTCAAACTTTTGTAAAATGTATTCTATGGAATTTATTTGCTCTTTATAAACAAAGTCTCCAATATTTCTATGTGGCCAGTATTAACCTGATACCAAAACTAGACAAAGATATCACAAGAAAATAAAACTACAGATCAATTATCCTTATGAATACAGACACAAAAAAACCTCAACAAAATATCAGCAAAATGAATCCAGCAATAATTATGTTTATGTAAACATTTCTATATATAGTTACTATTATAAATCATGATCAAGAGGGATTTGTCTTAGGAATCCAAAGCTGGTTTAATATTCAAAAGCCCAATAATGCAATACACCACAATAGAATGAAGGATAAACAACCACACAGGCACCTAAAGAGATGTCCAAAAAACATGTGCTAAAGTCCAAGACCACTGTTTAAGCAAAGCACTTGAAAACCTGCCCCATGATCACATCTTCCATCATCATTTTACCTTTCTTTTTCATAGCTACCCTAATTTCTTGTCTATGCACTACTTATACAGAAATGTCTGTGTGGCTAAAAATAACAATGAATCATAGAAAACTAAAAGTTGTCAACAGAACTTATAATTGGTAACCAATACAGTGGTTCTCATCTCTGGAGGGGACAAAAAAAAAAATTACTTACACTCCATAAACCCAGACATATGTCTCTCCAAGTAAGTACGAGCAGATTGAGAACGTGCTCCAATGGACATAGCTCTACAGTCAAAATAGTTAGCAGAGGGACAGGTCTGGAAAATGTGAGGGCCCATATCCTACAAACAGAAAAAAAAACCCACATACATATATATACATACATGTACACACACACACAATTTTTGACTTTGAGCTAAAAATTACAAAATTTCTAGTCAGTTTTGAAAAATCATCAAAATATAACAAATATTCTATGAACTTACATCATAACCAGCAATAAGCAGTCCAACACCATATGGTCTCCGGCCATATCGTTGCGTTGGTATCTGGGTCTCTTAAACTAGTTAAAGAAACTGTTCTAACAAGGAATAAAGTACTATCTTTTTTTTCAAGTTAAACATTATTAACAAAGAGCTTTGGTTTTTTAATTGCTGCATAATCCATCACAGCAAAGAGAAAATAAAAGAACCATATTTCTTTGGCCGCATATTAAAAAATGTTGGGAGGGGGTGCCTGGGTGGCTCAGTCGGTTGAGCATCCGACTTTGGCTCAAGTCATGATCTCAGGGTCTGGGAGTTCGAGCCCTGGATCAGGTTCTGTGCTGACAGCCTCGAGCCTGGAGCCTGTTTCAGATTCTGTGTCCCGCCCCACCCCCTACCCCCGCCCCTCTCCTACTCGCATGGTCTCTCTCTCAAAAATAAATAAACATTAAAAAAAAAAATTTTTTTTTAAATGTTAAGACTATCCACAAAACCTAAGAATGAGTGCCAGCAGGGGCGCCTGGGTGGCGCAGTCGGTTAAGCGTCCGACTTCAGCCAGGTCACGATCTCGCGGTCCGTGAGTTCGAGCCCCGCGTCAGGCTCTGGGCTGATGGCTCAGAGCCTGGAGCCTGTTTCCGATTCTGTGTCTCCCTCTCTCTCTGCCCCTCCCCAGTTCATGCTCTGTCTCTCTCTGTCCCAAAAATAAAATAAAAAACGTTGAAAAAATTTAAAAAAAAAAAAAAAAAAAAAAAGAATGAGTGCCAGCAAAACGATCTCCTCTTATGTAGAGTACCTCATCTATTTTGGGTGAGAGGTTAAGAATTTGGGGGGACATCTAGAACCACCAATAAAAACTTTAAATCTCCTCTAAAAATGATACTTAAATAGTTTTCCTGAATTGGGCTTCTCTATGTCTGGAATAGGGCTGATGAAAGAGCAATCTATTGCTTTACTTAGAACATTTTTCCATGGCAAAACTTCCCACAATTCTAAATTTTAAACATTGTTATTGAAAAGTAACTAAACTTAAAGTTTTCAGAATCTTACCTATCCTATGTATTATATTCCCAATAATTAACATAAGCATTATGTTATATTTTATATAATAATTAACATAAGGATTAAGTATCAAAATTCTTTGAATTTCACATCCATAAATCCTAACATAAAAAGGATACTGCTTCCAATTAGAGATACAAGACGAGACACAGGAAGAGGTCTGTCAAATACAAATCTGGAATCCAAACACTCCTGGCGCATAAAATTACTAAAAAAGAAACAAGAAAAATTAGTTATTTCATATCAGAGTTATTTCAATCTAAATAAAGTAGTTTGATTTCTTTTTGCTTTTCCTCACATGGATTAAGAAAGACACGCCACAAGGATGCATTTTTACACTGAACTCTGGGGCATGATGAGGTTTTTAAAAAGACTAAATATTCCTTAGCTCTAGATAAACTTGGTCTCTGAGTAGTTTAGAGAAGGCTGAGCAAGAGAAAAAGAGCAAGCTCTCTTTTCTTACCCTTTCCCACTGTCAACAAGATTGTCTTAATTCTAGGTCTTAAACCAGCAAAAAGAGTAACTATTTGCTTTTTTTCTTGAAAGCTGACTGAAATTTCCCCGAAAGAGCAAATGCAAGGAACAGAATCCATACAAGGACATTGCTACATGTTCTGCCAATGTTGCTCCTCTCCATAAGCAGCACTCTAAAGGAGACAAAGAACACTAGACTGTTGAGTCTCACTGTTAAACGTACCAAGATTCAAGCAGATGTAACATTGGGGAAAACAGAATTCATGCCTAACGATTAAAGACAACAGGATAAACAACAGGGAAATGGATATGCACCTTTCTTTCCATGTTGCTTTGTCTAGTTTATGTGTATGTCACATCTGATAATCAAGTGTTGACTGTGGGAACCATGCTATTTGTTCACTACTTTTATTTAAGCTCATTTCCCAAGGCTATCTAAACTGCATTGCCCAATATAGCAGGTACTGATTACATGTGACTATTAAGCACTTAAAAGGTGGCTAGCCTGAACAGAGATGTAATGGAAGTGTAAAATACACCTGAAATTTCAAAGACTCAGTACATAAAACAATGCAAAATATCTCATTAATGAAGTTTTTACATTGATTACACATTTACATGGCAGTATTTTAGATAGATGGGGTAAATAAAACGTTTGACCATGCAACATATTTTACACTTTCAAGAGCTCTCAAACCAATAATGCCGTCACTATCTTGCCAACCTAAGAGAGCAGGCAACTCACTGGATAACTCTAAAATCTTCAACAGTGGCATTACTATTTGCATTTCGTGCGTATATTCTTTCTTCCCTAATTAAATCACAGGCTCGGGGCACCTGGGTGGGTCAGTCAGTTAAGCGTCTGACTTCAGCACAGGTCATGATCTCACAGCTCGTGGGTTTGAGCCCCATGTCGGGCTCCGTGCTGACAGTTCAGAGCCTGGAGCCTGTTTCAGATTCTGTGTCTCCCTCTCTCTCTGCCCCTCTCCTGTTCATGCTCTGTCTCTGTCTCAAAAATAAACAAACACTAAATCACAGGCTTAAGAGATTAGTTTTGGCTAACTACCTTCGACCTCCCAACACACACATTCATAAATTACCTGAAAGGCACTGTGTTAAGTGCTCTACATGTTAGGCTAATCAACAATAACTCTGAAACAGAACATACTAAAAGCATCAATGGTGTAAGTAACTAGCCTCACCTCAAATCCTAAGTGGTTTCAAAGGCCCAGCTCTTCACTTATGTGTCTCTCATCTCTATCTCCTCTGGACTCTCACAGAAATCTACCTGTTCCTCTCCACTTTCTACCTTGTATTAAAGATATACTACTAGACTTTAAGTTCCTAGAAGACAAGATGTATATCTGACTCATACATACAGAATGAATATCCAATAATGAGCTTCGCAAAAAATAAATGTCTTACAAATACTGGCATATTAAAGTAAGGGTAGTTCTGCCAATCCTTAGAAACCAGACAAAAGTGTCAAGCTCTTCTTAGACACAACATTGTCTCAAACAATAAACACTGAGTTAACAAGTATCGCATTATGAGGTGACTTCTCAAAAGCTTTAATCTTAACATGGCTAATTGTACTAGTTACTACTACAGGTATCAAGAAATGGAATACTTAGTAACTGAGCCCAAATCCAGTAAGGTATTCACAATCTGAACTTCTAAACTCTGCCAGACAACCTCCTAAAACATCGTATCTTGATGAATCCAAATGGATGTTTCTTTTGCTTTTCAAGATCATACTCACCATAACAGTCTAGCATCAGCAGTAAGTCCCGCAATCGAGATACCAATATGGTTGTCAACATGGAGAATTTTTTTCTGATGAGCTGCAAGCTCTGACTGTGCTCTCTAAACAGAGACATTACAGAACATAAAAATACATTTACGATTTTATTACCGACGCAGTGAAACTTCTATCTGACAGTTCCATTTTCTACACGAGGAAGATTTATTTACTGCTGTACTTACCTTCAATGCAACCAGCACTGCATGGGTTTTTGACTTCAGACCAACTGTGGCTGAACCTTGTTTAACAGCTTCCATTGCATATTCAATTTGATGAATCCTGCCCTAAAGAGAAAACAACACATCTTAGAGTCTTACACATCTTGTAAGATCCTTTTATATATTTAAAATTGATTTAGTGGTCCCAAATCTCAGGGGAGTATGGTTAAATCTCAAACGATTTTTCTTTTTCTTTTTTTTTAATTTTTTTTTTAACATTTATTTATTTTGAGACAGAGAGAGACAGAGCATGAAGGGGGGAGGGGCAGAGAGAGAAGGAGACACAGAACCGGAAGCAGGCTCCAGGATCTGAGCCATCAGCCCAGAGCCTGACGCGGGGCTCGAACTCACGGACCGCGAGATCGTGACCTGGCTGAAGTTGGACGCTTAACCGACTGAGCCACCCAGGCGCCCCTCAAACGATTTTTCTTTTAAACTAGGAAACT
The DNA here is from genome assembly GCF_023721935.1 of Panthera uncia. Taxonomy (NCBI): domain Eukaryota; kingdom Metazoa; phylum Chordata; class Mammalia; order Carnivora; family Felidae; genus Panthera; species Panthera uncia. Next base: position 42,691,984 of record NC_064808.1, on the reverse strand, counting down.
TACTTTAATGATAAATTTAGGTTCCAGGATGTCTAAAATGATTATATTCCATTTTGCCACAGCTTACACTTTCATGAGTTTCTAAAGTCACTTCACAGATATAGTATAAAACATTTTTACTGGGACACATGGGTGACTCACTCAGTTGATTAAGTGCCCAACTTTGGCTCAGGTCATATGTCACAGTCTATGGGTTCAAGCCCCATCGGGTGTTGTCCTGACAGCTCAGAGCCTGGAGCCTGCTTGGGATTCTGTGTCTCCCTCTCTCTCTCTGCTCCTCCCCCGCTCACACTTTGTCTCTCTCCCTCTCCAAAATAAACATAAAAAAAAAAATTAAAATAAAGAAAACCACAACATTCTTACCTGAGGGCTCCATACAGTGACATCATTGTCATACTGGTTGCGAAACTGAAAATAAAAGAAAAAAAGACCTGTTAACTTAAGAACACTACAAATTCGTTTTTAACAAGCTCTATCATTAAAAACTGTTCTCCCATCTGTTTCCATTCAACATTAACACCTGCTATTAATACAAACTCATTGGAAGATTACTGCTATACTCAGTTGCAAGCAAATTCTAAATTTACCATGAGCTACAAGGGAGGAGCAGATCTAGATAGGACCCATCTTTCCAACTTCCAATTCTACCACTATCTATAGCATTCCCTTTGGGTTCCGTTCCCAAAGTTCATAGTGTCGCCTTTCCTTCCCATCTCTGCTTAGGCTCTTCTCTTATACTGGGCCCTAATAAATGATCAAAAGCGCTTTTTCTTTAACCTCGCTCAAATGTCTATCTCTCTAGGTCTTATCTATTTTTCTCCCAAAATTCCAACACATACTCCCATCAGTTCTTTATCTACACTCCCTTTCTACTTTATGATTAAGGACATGTCAGATTTATCTTTGAACCCTTACTGCACTTAAAACGGTGCCTTGTACGTATAAACATTCATACTGAAGAAAAAACACAAGAATGTTCTCGGGAAGTTAGATGTTAACACAAATAGCTACAGAGCCAGAACCATTACTGCTTTAATAAGGGTACTGAAACAAGTCTACCAGCACAATATTGGGGAAATAACCCGGGGGGTGAGAAAGCTGAGTGCTGGAAGCCCCGAGCCCTAGGCTGTGTCCGTGGTAACACCACTTCTCTCAGCCTCGGTTTATTCACTTGGACAAAGTGAATGAAAAGAACCCTTTCTGATCGAGTTGTAGGGGAGAGAAAAATGAGACGGGCCCACAAGGAAAATGGACGCTGTCCTGGAACCCAAACCCTGGGATCAAGCCCGCAGTGGCAGTACAGGGAAGCCGCCAAGTCAAGTCCCTATTTCCTCCTCTCCTACACAGAGCACGAGGAGCCATTCTGAACCGCTCGGAACTACTCCGGCTGTAGGAACTTGAGGGGCGAGCTCATCTAGTTGACCGAGGAAGTAGTGTCCCAGGCCCGGCAGAAAGCGCAACAAGCCCAGGAGAAAGGCCGCACTTACTACCCATCGCCCCTCTCCCCGCCAGGCCGGAGATGCTGAATCACTGCTGGAACCCTCCCGTCGGCCGAGGTCCCCATACCCCGTGGCCCCAGGCCGCTCTGAGGATGACCGAAGGGGCGGCTCACCATCCCCCAGTCGGCGGATCTTTGCCCCAACCCTGCCTGAGCTCGGAATCCAACGCACCATGGTTCCGGCGCGGGTCTGGCTGCGGCCTCCAGCAGAGGTGCGGACCCAGGAGCGCGGCCGAAACTACCGCTCGGCGATCTACAAGCAAGTCTTCGGATTTTGACGGCGGCGGCGCAGGGCAAGGCAATCTATCCCAGAGATATCGATAGGCTCCCAGCGCTACCCCACCCTCAAACTCCCAGATCACCCCCCCCCAGTAGGCGGGGCCTCGTAAGGAGGCGGGGTTGAGATTGGCGGGAAATCTTGGGCGGGGAGTGCCCGCGGCGGCTGAGAGCTTCGGGGCGGCCACTACAAAATCGCCCTTCTCGGATCCTCAGTGATTATTACCTGTGTATTGCCGATTCCCTCCAGTTTCTCGCCGCTCGGCTGATACACCTGAAATCGTTCGAGACGACGCCTGCGACTACAGGTGATGCAGTGTGCCGCTCGAAATCTCTCATTCAGGGTCCACAGAGATTTGGGGTATTGTGTGACTGGAAGAAGAGCGAAGCTGTGAGAAAGGACACAAAATAATGGTTCGTTTGTTTGTGTCAACCACACTCTTCGTCAAGTACTTTGTGTACACGCATTTCTTTCTACTTCGGAAAGCCTTTTCTCCATTCCCTGGAGAAATCATTTTTCAAGGCTCTGTTGCCATTGGTCCCTCTTTATTACCATTACTGGTTTCCCCTACAAGACTTTGAACTCCATGAGGGCACTAATGCCTTTCTCTGGTGTCAAAATCAAGCACGATGCTTGTTTTTTCTTTATTTTGTTATAATGTTTTAATCGGGTAGATCAGACCACTGAGAAAAACTGGACATTTTCTTCTGAAACACGTATTTTCTCTGTTGAGAACTTTTGGCAAATCCAAAGAGTTTTTAGCACAGCTCTGCAAACATCTGCCAATTTAACACCTACCCTGTACCAACGTTGACATATTTTCTTTATAAAGTAGGAAAGTTAAGTACCTAGACTCAGGCAAGGTCCACATTGAAAGTTTGGTCCTTAATGATCTAAGCTTTTGCAGATGAAGTAACAGACTCAGGTCACTTCTGTGATTTGCTCGAGTTCGGAGCAATTTAGTATCACAGCCTGTTTAAACCTTTCACTTTGATATTTTGGTCTTTTTTTCTCTGTCAAATATTTTTCAGGTTAAATATGACTCCCTAGTATTCTGCATTATGAACATACGATGTTTTATTTAACCAAATCCCTGTTGTTTAATATTTAGGTTCCCCCCTACTCACCAACTCATTTATGAACTGCTTGGTACATAGTTTTGCTTGCATACACCAATACTTCCTTCTTTAGAATAAATTCCTAAAAATGGAATTGCAGAGTCGAGTGAAATGGATTTTTCCAAAGCTTTTAATAAAAAGTGCTAAGCTGCCCTCCAGAAATGTTTTATCAGTTTATACTCTCCACAATAGTATATGAAACCTCCCTGGTGGTCTAGTGGTTAGGATTCGGTGCCAACCACAATAGTATTTGAGGGTGCCCTCCTCCTCTTTAAATTCACCAATACTGGTTGTTGTCATTTAAAAAAGAATATATATTATATATATTTATTATATTATATATATTAATATATATTATTTATAAATTATTATATATTATTATATTATATCTTTTTTAATGTTTATTTATTTTTGAGAGAGAGCATGCAAGCGAGCGGGGGAGTGGCAGAGAGAGAGTGGGACAGAGGATTCGAAGCAGGCTCTATGCTAACACCAGAGAGCCCGGCTCAAACTCATGAATGAACATGAATGAGATCATGACCTGAGCCAAAGTTGGATGCTTAACCAAATGAGCCACCAGGCACCCCAAATTGTTGTCATTTTAAAAATCACTGTTAATTTAGTGGATTAAATTAGCAGATTGTTCTCTTCTGTTTCTCTAGCACCCAGCACAATGCCTAGCATATACTAAATGCTTAATAAATATTATTTAATGAATGTTCAGTGCAAAGTAACTACTCATTTAATAATTGTTATATAGTACATAAACATTTTGGCAATTCTTTTCTGCATATGCGTATATTCACATGCTTCAAAAATATGTGTAATAAATATATAATTGTTTTTACAAATAAGATCATACTAAACTGTTTTATACTACACTTTAAAAGTTATGGCCATGTTTTCGTGTTCATAAGTAATGATATATATTATTTTCAATAGTGGCATAGTATTCCATTGTGTAGAAATACAATAATTAACTAAACTATGGGTGAACCATTAGCTTATTTCCAAGTCTTCATTATTATAAAAATACTATAATGAATATTTTTATACATACACACATTTTTGTACTTTCCTGATTACCTCCTTATGATGAATTCATAGTAATGGAATTGCCAGGTCAAAGGGAACTTGCATTTACAATTATGATAAATATAGCTAAATTACAAAAAAGCAAAAACTTATATCAATTTATATTCTACAGTGCCTGAGAGTCCACTTTCTTTATACTTTCACCAGCACTGGATAGGGTAAGTACTTTTTACCTTTATCAAGTTGATAGGCAAAAAAAAAAGAGGAAAAAAATCTCTTTAATTTTTCTTGTATTTTTTGCTTCCTAGCCAAAAAAAAAAAATCTTTTCATGTATTTCTTGTCTGTTTACCTTACTTTAGTGAATTGCCACTTAATTCCCTTCTTCAGTTTATTATTATTAGTCATTTTCTCATTGATTTCCAGGAGCCCCTGCCCTTAGGTAGTTAACCTATTGCTACCGTGTTACTTTTGTAGAAGGAATGTATTGAATACAAAGAAAAGAAACCCAATGAAGCTAGTTCAAGTAAAAGTTAAGGGGAGGGACAGCATGAGGGATACTGTAAGTATGTAACAGGGAATCACGTAACACTCAACATAGGGATTTTTTAAAAAATGTCTACTTATTTATTTTGAGAGAGAGAGAGAGAGAGAGAGAGAGAGAGAGAGAGAATCCCAAGCAGGCTCCACACTCAATGCAGAGCCCCGTGTGGGCTTGATCTCACAATGGTGAGATCATGACCTGAACTGAAATCAACGGTTGGACGCTTAACCCACTGAGCCACCCAGGCACACCAGAAATTTTTTTTATTTACTACGCTACTCCTAGTGCCTAGAACAAAGCCTAGCATAATAGTAGGTACTCATTAAATATTTGTTAAATGAAAAAATGAAAGAATGATGAATCTCTCACTCTCAAACTTGTCCTTTTGATTGTTATCTCCTAAATAAATATTTAGGGCTTTGTGATATATCCTTCATTCACAGTGATTGGCTAGACTCTTCAGAGGCTCATATCAAAGCTCCTCTCATAAGCCATCAGAACGGGCATTTGGTTAGCCTTTTGGTCAAAACTGAAGGTCCTAAGCACTTACTAAAGTTTTTATATGACTTTCAGCTCTTCATGTTTTGGGGATTTGGCTTAGGATGCATCTTGATCTTTAACCAAGAGTTGAAAAATTGATCAGTAAAGATATTTTGTAGGAAGAGTGGGTCAGCAAATGTAGCAGTACTTCTTCAATTTCACTCAACACTTGTAACTGTATGCATTCTTTGGAAACACCTCTTTCATCACCTTACCCCAATGAGCAAATACTGGCAATCTCTTGCTTGCACTTGGGTAAATATATGTCATCTGGCAGTCAGCCCAATGTCAGTTGCTTGCATCTGTGCTATATGCCTCCAGCTTCTTTCTGTGGGGGTCTCTTTACTCTTCCACGTGACTTTCTTCAGCAACCCATATCTGATCCAGATATCCACAGAATGGCTTTGCCTCACACCTCTGAGTATAGATTTTGACCACTCAAAACTCATCTTTGCAGTTAGCCAGCCATCTTTGCTTGTCCAGATTCCACTAGAATGTTGGCTTCACGGAGGCAGGGGCTTTTCATCTATTTCATTCACTGCTGTAGTCACCTGTGTCTGGTATAGTACCTGCTTAATAAGTGCTCCTGAGGGGCGCCTGGGTGGCTCAGTTGGTTGAGCGTCTGACTTCAGCTCAGGTCATGATCTCGCGGTCCGAGAGTTCGAGCCCTGTGTCAGGCTCTGTGCTGACAGCTCAGAGCCTGGAGCCTGCTTTGGATTCTGTGTCTCCCTCTCTCTCTGCCCCTCCCCCACTCAGGCTCTGTCTCTCTCACTCTCAAAAATGAATAAATGTTAAAAAAAAATTTAAAAAAATAAGTGCTACTGAAGTATTGAATGAATGAATGCCTCAAATATAATCCTGATGTGAATCCACTGTGACCCCCATAACCCCCAGCTCTAAGGGACATATATCAAAGTTCCATTAAAGCCTCTCTCCCTGGGCATGAGGTGAGGAAAAACCAATGTCAACACACTGCACATTAAAAACCCTCTCAAAATCTTCTAAACTTCAACTTTTTTTCTGACTTAGAAGTGGATACACAGGTAAATTGCAAAAGCAGCCCCCCCCCCTTTTTTGCAATTTCTACTTTTGGTGGCCTTCCACTTTACTGTGGAATGTGGGAATAATTTACTTTCTTAGAACCACACACAAAAATAAGATAGAAAGAGTCTCACTTTAACATCCTGCTACGCACATATAACAATTGCACTTATTTGTTTACATATTGTCTCCATCTATTAAATTACAAGCTCTTGGAGAACAGCGACACGCATACACACACACACACACACACACACACACACATAAAGTGTCACACTAACTAGCGCCTAACATAGTTTAAAAAATCAGGGATGAATAAAAGTACCTTAGCAGTACTAGTAATAATTCCAGTGTATTGCACAGTACCAAAGATTAGTGTCCAACACTGTCTTTCCAGTACCCTTCTAGGAGAAATTTTTAAATTTGGAATTATTTTTTTCTATTAAAAATATTTTTTAATTAAAAAATTTTTTTTTGTTTATTTTTGAGAGAGAGAGAGAGAGAGAGAGAGAGAAACAGAGCACATGTAGCGGAGGAGCAGAGAGAAAAGGAGACACAAAATCTGAAGCAGGCTCCAGGCTCTGAGCTGTCAGCACAGAGCCTGATGCAGGGATTGAACTCATGAGCTATGAGATCATGACCTGAGCTAAAGTCAGAGACTTAACTGACTGAGCCACCCAGGCACCCCATTTTTAAATTTTTTAAAAATGTTTATTTATTTTTGAGAAACAGAGAGAGACAGAGCACAAGCAGGGCAGGGACAGAGAGAGAGTGGGGCATAGAATCCAAAGCAGGCTCCAGGCTCTGAGCTGTCAGTGCAGAGCCTGATGTGGGGCTTGAATGCACAAACTGTGAGATTATGACCTGAGCTGAAGTCAGATCCTTAACCGACTGAGCCACCCAGGTGCCCCTAAAATATTTTTTTAATTGAAGTATAATTGACATATAGTATTATATTAGTTTCAGGTACACAACATAGTGATTTGACAATTTTATATATTACATAATGCTCACCATGGTAAATGTAGTCACCACCTGTCACTGTACAAAGTTAATTACAATATTACTGACTATATACCCTATGATGTACTTTTCATCTGTGTGACTTAATTTATTTTATAACTGGAATTTTATAACTATTAATCCATAAATTTGGAAATATTTATAACAAAATTGTAGGATTGCTTGCCCCTTGATGTTACTGTGTTAGATAGTCTCCATTGCCGCTATAGATCTCACCGTCCCTTCTCCAGTGGCTTCTGGTTGAGCTCAGCTGATGGAGGGCACTAGCAGATCAGAAGGCAGTGGGAGAAAGAGATCAGGGTATTTATTAACCTCCCACCTTCCCTCCATGTTGGCCACAAGTCAGCAGTGGTACTATATCATCTCTTGCTGTTTCATTGCCCACATTCTGATTACACTGTCTTCAGTTGTGCCTTTGGAGTGTGCTGTTTCCTGCTGGGACCCTGACTGATTCAATAATATTTAAAAATTTTACAGGGTGCAGGAGGTATATGATGCTTTTTGTTTTTAATGTGAGAAAAACCCGTTTTCTTTTCCTGAAGTTGAGTTTGTATTATACCTCTAAGAATATTAATACTAGTAGATCTGAAACAGCTGAAATAGAACCTAAGATTATGATATATACCCTTCTCTGTTTTTTACCTGTTCAAACATATAGGATAAAAGCTTATAGTTGGTTTTATATTTTTTTTTCAAAAATAAAAGGAATACACATTTATTTAAACTGTTTCAAATGCAAACAGTGTGGAAAAATAATCCCCTATGTAGAGAAAATTCCCTATTAAAATTTTAGTGATTTTTTTCCCTACGATAATATATATCTAAATGAGGAAAATTATCCTGAGAATGTATTTTCTAATATTTATAGTTTGTAATACATTGTACTTGCATATGCATATTGTAGGTATGGCTCTCTTATTCCACAGAAGTAAATAATTGCATTTCTTCAGATCAACTTGAATCTAAACCTGAGCTCCCATCCTGCCATGCTGGTGGGTAAGTCTGTCTCGGTTACTGAGCATTTCCTCTCCATCTAGGATTGTACAAAGTTTCTAGGGCCTTAATTATCATGGAAATACCTGGAAATTATTTAGTTGTCTGTCCACATTGATTTACTGCTAAGATTCCCTTTTATGCCATCTTCCCTTCAGGTCTCATGACTCTGATACTCCTTTACCACCCTTGGAATCAAATGAGTGAATCTGGCAGCCCAAGCACCCAGGTGCAGCCTTCCCCTTTGAGGTTTTGCCACCATCCTGGGTTCTGTCACAGAGCAAGACAGAAGACTTAGCTGCTTACTCAACATTTGAGCTTCAGACTTCTAAGTCTTAAGGAATCTGTCTTCCACCTCACCTTCAAAGGCATTTCTGTCCTTTGTTTCTCCTCCTTATTTCAAAAGACAACAAGAGCCTATGTTTTGCTTTTTGCCTTACAAAAATATGAGGGTCTGGATACTTGCTTGAATGGGGGCGAGGGGCAGGGGGATACATAGAATTAATATCTCAACAAAATAACCTGCCACAAAAATTTATATCAAATTATAAATGCTTTTTTTACCCTGCTTTTTTATTTAAACATTATACCATAAACATTTCATGCCATGTGCTTTTGTAATTTTTAAGTTTTCCTTTATTGGGGCGCCTGGGTGGCTCAGTCGGTTAAGCGTCCGACTTCAGCTCAGGTCATGATCTCACGGTCTGTGAGTTCGAGCCCCGCGTCAGGCTCTGTGCTGACAGCTCAGAGCCTGGAGCCTGTTTCAGATTCTGTGTCTCCCTCTCTCTCTGCCCCTCCTCTGTTCATGCTCTGTCTCTCTCTGTCTCAAAAATAAATAAACGTTAAAAAAAAAAATTTTAAGTTTTCCTTTATTATTTTTGAGAGAGAGAGAGAGAGAATACAAGCAGGGGAGAGGGGCAGAGGGAGAGAGATTCTCAAGCAGGCTCTATGCCCAGCGCAGAGCCCAGTGTAGGGCTCGATCCCATGATCCTGGGATCAGGACCTGAGCTGAAATCAAGAATTGGATGCACAACTGACTGAGCTACGTAGGCACCCCTCATGTCACATGATTTTAAATGTCTGCATAACAGTAAGATCCTTCATCATACAAATGTATCATAATTTATTTAATTGACATTTCATAGCCTTTAGATAGCTCACTCTAAATGCAGTCTTATCTATATTTACTACCTTTTTAAATTTTTATTTTTTCTGGTTATTCAGAAGCTAAGGTTCTCTTCTGGTAATAACCAAAGCTTAGAATAGAACAATTGGAACTAATGGACATAATTTGGAAGACTAACAGTTTAAAGTTTTATCTAAACTCCATAATATAATTTCCCTCCCTCGGTATTACCAAAAGTGAGGCCTGTACAAAAGCCATTGGCATACTTGAGTTGTTTAGAAATATTTTTTCCAGAAATGAAGCAATTATTACAGAATATCATCTAGATAGTTGAGTAACAATGAATGTTACATGTCCATGAGAAAATTTCAACTTGGCTCTTATTACACTTTATTTTAATTTAATTCTAAAACATCCTGAACCAACAAAAAATGGCCTTTAAATTGGAGCATAGTACTGCTTTTTTCATTTATTCTTTCTACTAAATACCCTAATTGATCAAATTTGCAACTACTGGTTAACAGTCAAGATGTACCCTGAGCAAAGTCCCCACATCATTCTTGAAGGAACTGAAAACCATTAATACCCCAAGAGACCAAATGTCTCTTCTTTTGGTCCACAAATGAGGCTTTGATATAAGACCTGCTGTAAAGAGTCCAGCCAACCACTTTCAACTCCCAGAGCCACCAATATGCCCATAGAAGGGAATGATGAAAAGGAAAATTTCTGGAGTCAGATATTTTTCATTCATTCAATATGTATTTGTTGATCTTACTATATGCTAAGCATTATCACTAAGATACTGAGAATACCTCATAAACAAACAGATCAAAATTCCAGAGGAAGAATATAATGAGATGAAATCAGAGAAGAAATGGGACAGGGGTTACAGATAATATAGGGCTTTCAGGCCATAGTAAAGACTCTGAGAGAGATGGGAAGCTACAAGAGGATTTTGAACAGATGAATGTCATGACTGACATTTTAAAAAGATTATCCTGACCCATGTGCTGAGATCAGATTATAGGGGTCAAGCAGACTAACAAGATCCAGACTCTTATAGTAATCCAAGTGAGAGATGACAATGGCTTGGACCAGGATTGTAATGCTGAGATGGTAGGAATTAGTTGGATTCTGCATGTATTTAGAGGGTGGACCCAACAGTACATTTTGCTAATGGGTTGAATGTGGCCTGTAAGAAAAAGAGAGGTTTCAAAATGGCTACCATTATTGTCCTGAACAAATGGAAGAATGGAGTTGCAGTGAACTGCAATCAAGGAGAGGTAGAAGGAGCAGATTTTGGGGGGGAAGATGATGATATGATTTTGTAATATTTCAACTTTGGGATGTCTGTTAGGCATCCTAGTGGAGTTAAGGCATAGTTTGTTGGCATATGAATTGGAGTTCAGTGGCAAGATGGAGGCTGGAGATCTAAAATTGGGAGTCATCAGGGCACCTGGCTGGCTCAGTTGGTAGAGCATACAACTCTTGATCTTGGGGTTGTGAGTTTGAGGGGTATAGAGATTACTTAAAAATAAAATCTTAAAAAAATAAAATAAAATAAAATTGGGAGTCATCATCATAAGGAAGTTATTTAGAACCACAGACTAAAGAGTAGATAGAAAAGAGTTCCAAGAATTGAATAGTGGGGCACTCCAGTATTAAGACAGAACTGGGTTTGTATTTGAGCTTAGCTACTTACAAATTCTAACATCTGTAATGCCTAATTTCGCCTCTCTGAACCTTTGTTTTGTTGTTGTTGTTCTTGCTTAAACCTGTAAAATGACATACTTTGGCTAGTATCTTTTATGATTATTGTGATGACTAAGTGAATTTTTCATTTAAAGTGCTTAACACACTGCCTGGCACATGGTGAATACTCAGTAAAATATTAGCTGTTATTATTATTTTTAAACCAGAATTTGTTTTCCAAAATGTTGCTGGTTGCCTTGGTGATAATATACTCATAGACTCAGTACAGTAGCAATACTTATTATTTAGCTAGGTAAAAAGTGGCAAACTGGAAGTGTCCAGTGAGCCACTCACTCCTCCATATGTAATATCTTAAATAAGTTACATTTTTAGCCAGGAGCCTTTTTTCCAACTTGTTAGCTTTTGAAGTCCTCCTAAATATTTAATTTTGTTTGAATCCCTTTTGAAAGTTTTTAATTATTTTATTTATTTTTCATCATTAGAAGTACACTTCTAATCCCCATCACCTATTTTACCCATCTTGCCCACCCACCTCCCCTCTAGTGACCATCAGTTTGCTTTCTATAGTTAAGAGTCTGTTTCAGGGCGCCTGGGTGTCTGACTCAGTTAAGTGTCTGACTCTTGATCTCAGCTCAGGTCTTGATCTCAGGGTCATGAGTTCAAGTCACATATTGGGCTCAGCACTGCACATGAAGCCTATATAAAAAAAAAGAGTTTGTTTCTTGGGGGGGCACCTGGCTGGCTCAGTTAGTAGAGCATGTAACTGTTGATCTCAGGGTCATGAATTCAAGCACCATTTTGGCATGAAGCTTAGGTAAAAAAAAAAAAAAAAAGTCTTTCTTGGTATATCTTTTTCCCGGCCTTTGGTCATTTGTTTTGTTTTATTAATTCCACATATGAGTGAGATCATATGGTATTTGTATTTCTTTAACTCACTTATTTCACTTAGCATTATATTCTCTAGCTCTGTCAATGTTGCAAATGGCAAGAGTTTGTTCTTTTTGATGGCTGAATAATATTCCATTGCATATGTATACCGTATCTTCTTTATCTATTCATCAGTCGATGGACACTTGGCATTTCCATAGTTTGGCTATGGTATATAATACTACAATAGACATTGGGATGTGTGTAACCCTTTGAATTAGTGTTTTTGTAATTTTGGGGTAAATAGTAGTGTATTATAGGGTAGTTCTATGTTTAGTTGTTTTTTTTTTTTAAGTTTTTTTTCTTTAACGCTTTTTTTGAGAGAAGGTCGGGGGCAGAGAGAGAGGGAGACAGAATCAGCAGCAGGCTCCAGGCTCTGAGCTGTCAGCACAGAGCCCGACACAGGGCTTGAACCCACCAACCCTGAGACCATGAACTGAGCTGAATCGGAGGCTTAACCAACTGAGCCACCCAGGCGCCCCACGTTTGGTTAGTTTTTTGAGGAACCTCCATACTGTTTTCCACAGTGGCTGCACCAGTTTGCATTCCTACCAATAACGCACAAGCCTTCCTTTTTCTTCACATCCTCACCAGCACTTGTTGTTTCTTGTGTTTTTTATTTTAGCCATCCTGACAGGTGTGAGGTGATATCTTATTGTAGTTTTGATTTATATTTCCCTGATAGTGAGTGATGTTGAGCATCTTTTCATGTGTCTGTTGGCCATCTGGATGTCTTTGGAGAAAGAAGATTTTTTGTTTTGTTTTGTTTTGTTTTGTTTTGTTTTTAGTGAGAGAGAGCTCCAGCTGGGGAGAGGGGCAGAGGGAGAGAGAAAGTGAATCTTAAGTAGGCTCCATGCTCAGTACGGAGCCTGTCACGTGGCTTGATCCCATGACCTGAGTTAAAATCAAGAGTCAGACGCCCAACTGACTGAGCCACCCAGGAGCCCCAAGAAGTTATTTTTATTTAGCTGCCAAGATCTATGAAACTTAATAATAGAGACTCTCCTGTAAAGTTTTGGCATTCAGTATGGGTGAGTGCTATAAAAGTAAACATGTGACTAGTAAACTGAAATAAGGATGTCCTTCTTCAGCAGATTTGAATAATCATTTGGTCTGGAAATCATTTCGTCCAGTATAGGAAGATGTCTTCTAAATTTCAAAATAAATGACCTCTTATTGTCTTAGCAAAATAAAATCTATTCTGATCTCATTTTTTACAGAAACGCAACCCAAGATTATTTGGGAAACCACTTTCTGTATTAAAAACACACATTTCTTCCTTTAATAAGCCAAAGCCAGCATTTTTTTACTGTCAGGGTGACTTTAGCATTTCTTTTCCTTTGGCCTATTGCTGAGGTGGCAAGGGTAAATTGAGAAACAAAAAACTGAGACATTTTATGCTGGAAAGAGCATTCTTATAAATAAGCCAAAAATTTTCATTTGTTGTATTTCTTTTTCTTCCCTCATGACAAGAGAGAAAAAATTCAAACCCTAACCTATCAGTAGGCTAATAATTCTTTAAATATTGGTCATGATAAAAAATAATGTGGACGTTAGGGGCGCCTGGCTGACTCAGTCCATGGAGTGTGCGACTCTTGATCTCAGGGTTGTGGGTTCAAGCTCCGTGTTGGGTGTAGAGATTACTTTAAAAAAATAAATCTTATGGGGCGCCTGGGTGGCTCAGGTCATGATTTCACGGTTCCTGAGTTCAGGCCCCGCATCGGGCTCCGTGCTGACAGCTCGGAGCCTGGAGCCTGCTTCGGATTCTGTGTCCCCCCTCTCTCTCTGCCCCACCCGTGCTTGTGATTTGTCTCTGTCTTTCAAAAATGAATAAACATAAAAAAAATTTTTTTTTAAAATAAATCTTAAAAAAAAAGGTAACGTGCCCTTTAAAACCGACGTTTTCTAAAATTGAAGTCCAAAGTTAGTGTGCAATTCCCTTCTCTGCTGCTAGGTGGCAATTAATGCTTTGGAGAGAAAAAAATCTGCGCCCCCCCCTTCCCCACCCAAAAAGATACGTGCATTTTCTTTTCCATAAGGTAAGAATTCTCTTAAGGATAATATTCTCTTTCCTGTTTTGTTTTGTCCAAGTGAATTTACATTCACCTTTTCCTTTAATTGTTAAGAATAACACATACAAATCCAATGCAGATTGCTATAGCTAGGGAAGAATAGATCATATCTTTGAAAGAGGGTGGTTTCCAAAAAGGAGTGTATGTTCATCAGTGATATAGAGTAGGAAGTGGCTATAATTTCCCTGCGGCATTTCTTTTCTTTTTTCAGTTTTACTAAAGAAAATTTCCTGTGGAAGGAATTATAACTGGCCCATGCCAACTTTATGCCAAATGTAATATAATTAACTATAAAACAAAAATGGAGAAAGAAAATAATTTTAAAGACCTAAAAGCAATTCCAGTGTGGCAAAGCTGCTTTTTCAGGTCAACTACAGGAAAAACAATAAAAAGATTCTTTATCAGAGTCACAGACTGGTACAATATTAAAAAAACAAACAAACAAACAAACAGCAAACCAACAACTTTTTTTTTTTTTTTTCAGACAACCTATTCAGGTTTACCTATTCCTAACAAAATTATTTAAAGACTATACATAGTTTCTGTGTATGTTTACATCTAGTGACTCTGGTCTACATCCTTTAAAAAAATATGCTTAATCGTATACATTGCTTTTTGTGACCTTCCTTACCAAAAGGATATATATAGTAGGTGTTTGCTTCATAAAATTCAAAATATCAAATCCCTATTCAAAGAAGACTCTCAGTTTGGGTCTTAAAGCAAAAAGACACTCCCCAGGCTGAACTTAATGAAGCCTAACACCAAAAAGAAAAGCTGTTTCTGGCATTCTAGGCTTTCCCTGCATCCAGATGGCCTGTCTGTAGCCTAGCCAGAACCAGACCCTTCCTGCTGCCTTTTCTGCTGGCCTTGGATGACAGCCCCAGGCTACACGGGCTTCCATACCCCTTTAACTCTTCAATGTCCAAGCTTTTTAAGAGACTGGACTTCCAGTGTGAATTGGGTTGAAAGAGTAAATCAAGTTTTAAGCTTAAGGTTTAGTTTATAAAATATTTATCCACATCACCTTCCACCCGGCCCCTCCCATAGGCTTCCTCCCCGGGTAGCTCAGCTAGCCAATTGGCATCAGAAGAGCACCGTTTGGAAGGGAGTGTGTGTGGGCAGCTTGCAGGTGAGGACAGGGCTGCCAAGGCAGACCATGCGGTTTGTCCTGTGCCTACACCCAATACCTGACTTGTGCCTTTCCAGAGCATGTGTATACACACAGCAGTTCTGCTGTTTAGGGTGTGGGTAACTTTAAAAAGTATTTTTTTTTTAAATAACTCTCTGACAAGACTTAGGTTCAGCAAACAAGAAATGCATAAATGGGAGATATAAAATGACCATGCATGGATTTAAGTGAGAACGTCTCTGAAGAAGTCGTGCCAGAAAAACCTACTTTGTGTTTCAGAAGTGCCCTTGGAAATCTTAACTGGTAGCAGCCATTGTTTTCATCGTGGGTTTTCAAACGTTGTGTGTATATGAGCATTTCACCAGAAGGGAATACACAAAGCTGACTTCACACTCCAAGGCAGAAATCCCCATGGCTTTGCTTTTCTCCACATAGACAGATGCTATTAACTGATTTATAAGGGTGTTTCTAAGTTGGTCAGAATAGATATTTTTGCATGAAAGCCTATGACTCTGTATCTTTTTCCTTATTTTTGAATCTCATTTCTTAGTTCTGTGCTCCCTATTATTTTTAATTATTATTATTATGCCTGTTGCCAAGCTGTTTTACTTTCTGCAGAGTTGATTAGAGACCTGAGAAATCTAGGCCAACATAAAGTCCTGGTTTCCAGGTCAGACTACATGAACAAAGGGGGAAAAAAAGGCAAAAGTGCTAGCTTTCACAAAGCTCTTAAAGAAAACAAAACCAAAGCAAAAAATGCAAAGGAACCTAGAGCCTTAGTGAGTGGAGTTTAAATCTTCTTCTTTTTTTTTTTTTAAGTTTATTTATTTTGAGTGAGAGGGTGTGAGCATGAGAGGGAGAGAGAGGGAGAAAGGGAATCTCACTGCACTGTCAGTGAGGAGCCTGAGGTGAGGCTTAAACCCACAAACTGCATGATCATGACCTGAGCCAAAATCAAGAGTTGGATGCTTAACTGACTGAGCCACCCAGGCAAGTAGAGAGTGGAGTTTAAAAACAGGAACCCATGGAAGGAAACATGACAGGATAAAAAACTATACAGCACTGAGATGAAAAGAAAGTATTTAAAAGAGCGAATAAAAATAGATTTTTCAGTGTTTAGCCCGGAGTGCTGCGGGTCTATGCCAAGCAATAGAATCTCTCTCCACAGCAGACAGACGTAAAAGGGGCACTGGGTGTGGCTTCCCATTTATGGCTGCAGAACTAAAACACTTCCCTTGACCCTCTGCACCCAGCTCACTCTGTTCAGATCTTCCCTCACCTGATCTCAGCTTCACCACTTACTTCTCTGCATTTGCCTGGCCCACAGATGTTGTCTTCTGTGCCATGACCTTGTCTCCTTGCAACTAAGTTGATGAAAATTGGGACTCTCCATCCCACTATGTTGTCTCAGGCCACATTGCATAACATTCCTCCCTGTTGGACCCACTCCTCAGGATTCTCCTTTCCATGAAAAAAGCAGTGAACCAGATGGGCATGTAGGACAGATTATATCCTCAGGAGAGATAGGGTATCACTTATTATTCGATGCACATTTCCAGAATATAGGCTGAGATCACCTAAATCCATACAGAGCAAAAAGGGCCATCATTTCTGGTTGTAAATGTCTGTTTTTCAGCTTTACATATACTACCTTACTAACAATTGATACCTGATGCATTGCAATCGGATTTTCACAGAACGATAAAATACTACTCCCTCTAGGACGTCAATGTTAGAAAAAAAATTTATGAAAGCAAAAAAGGAACTAACAAATAGAGTTCAATGTCAATTTTTCTTAGAAAATCTGAGGAAAAGCCCAATTAGAGGGGAAGATTATTTTTATAATAATTCATCTACTGTGGGTTTAATGCTCCTTTTTTTAAAAAGTGCTTTTTAGGGGCGCCTGGGTGGCTCAGTTGGTTGAGCTTCTGACTTCGGCTCAGGTCATGATCTCGCGGTCCCTGAGTTCAAGCCCCACATTGGGCTCTGTGCTGACAGCTCAGAGCCTGGAGCCTGTTTCAGATTCTGTGTCTCCCTCTCTCTCTGACCCTCCCCCATTCATGCTCTGTCTCTGTCTGTCTCAGAAATAAATAAATGTTAAAAAAAAAATAAAAGTGCTTTTTATTTCTGTGAAGAGAATTTTACTTCCCTTTCATTTTGAGGAGAGGGACAAAAACTTGGGAACACTATCCCTGCATTCTAGAATAAAAAGAAAATTGCTGGCATGAGAAATGTTATGAATTTGTGAAAAACGATAGCTTTATTTCCTAATTAGAATATTGCATTTTTCTTCACTTTCCCCATCACCATGAGAGTATATATATATATATATATATATAGGCGTCCTTGCCTGAAAGCCTTTGACCAGATTTCACAATGCTAGTCCTGTGCTAATAAGAAGTCTTTATTTAGTTTCTGTCTTTCCAAATAGGCCTGTAAGTTTCTGACAGAGCAAATACCAGTTTGGTCCTCTCTGTCCTCTGTCCCTTGACCCCCAGCTGAAATCTGGCTCAGTCTGTTCACCTGAAAAGATGAAACTAGACCCTATTTCTGTAGCATATTTTTGTTCTGATGCAGGGCCACACAGAGCTGTGGAGAGTTCCAGGCAGGCCCAGGGAGGAGATAGAGATTGGCCGCCATCCAGTTCAGCTGGACGAGAAGTTCAGCTTCCTTGTCCTCTCACACACAGTCCCTTCCGTGCTGACCTTTGACTAGCTGGCAGTGCTCTTGAGCCCTGACCCTGCTGCTGCTCTGCCCACGTTCTTCCTCTTCACCGCACTCTCAGTACTTCTTGGAAAGAGGAGAAAGCCAGAGGAGAAAGGGCTGGGGAGAGGAAAACTGCAAGTCCTGGATTTTTGAGCCTCTAAGGATTTTCTCCCCATCCTTGATAAGGGGTTCTGTAATATAAAAGGATGTCAACAGGGGCGCCTGGGTGGCTCAGTCGGTTGAGTGTCCAGCTTCAGCTCAAGTCATGATCTCACAGTTTGTGGTTTGAGCCCCTTGTTGGGCTCTGTGCTGACAGCTCAGAGCCTGGAGCCTGCCTCTGATTCTGTGTCTCCCTCTCTCTCTGCTCCTCCCCTACTCCTGCTCTGTCTCTCTCTCTCCTTCAAAAATAAATAAAAACATTAAAAAATAAAAATAAAAAATAAAAGGGTGTCAACATGTGACATGCAAAATTCACAAATACTTGGAGAATTTACCATGACCTATGCATCAGGGTAGATAGCTTACAAACCTCAGAAGAACATGCTAGCCCTTCTGCAAATATCCTATAGTCTTTTTCTAAACTCCATATTTAATGGAACATTTTGCAAATGGCTTGCTTCTTTTTTGTGGTTATTATTATCAGTAGTTCCATTGTAGAGGAATAGATTCCAGGAAAAATTACGATGCATATAGACAGTGATCAAATAGCTTATAGAATTTAATGCTAACACCGTTAAAAGTGCAAATGATTTTTTTATAATCATTTGAATAATTTTGAAAGAGACCCAACCAATACATAACACCATCTATACCATGTTTAAAATTTAAGAAAAAGTAAATAATATGGAGTAACAATTGTAAAATTACCTTTATCATTGTAAAAGTAAAGATTTGATTGTATTTTCCTGATTTTTCTTCCCCTTTGATGACTTTAGTGCCAGTGGCTCAGTTGCATGCTTGGCCTCTCTCCTCCTGCTAACTTTGTACAAACAATGCCCTCCCTCATTTGGGGGTGTCTATTACCCTTTCATCTGGCCTGCCCTATTTACCTTCCAAAAGCTGGCATTCAGCTGAAACCAGAGGAAAAAAAATCTTTCCCCAGTTTGTTGGCGACTTGTTGAAGGCAATTGACTGCTTTTCAACAGAAAACATTTCCTTCCCCTATTGTGTCACCTCTACTCCTTAAAACACTCAATAAAGTTCTGGCTGAGCCCTTCTGTGATTGCCAGACAATGGCTTCCTTTAAAAAAATACTTAGAGTGGCGCCTGGGTGGCTCAGTCAGTTAAGTGTCCGGTTAAACATCTGACTTTGGCTCAGTCATGATCTCACTGCTCCTGAGTTCGAACCCCACCTTGGACTCTGTGATGACAGCTCAGAGCCTGGAGCCTGCTTCAGATTCTGTGTCTCCCTCTCTCTCTGCCCCTCCCCCACTCATACTCTGTCTCTCTCAAAAATAAATAAACATAGAGAAAAATACTTAGGGGCATTGAGGATGGCACTTGTTGGGATGAGCACTAGGTGTTGTATGGAAGCAATGAATCACAGGAATCTACCCTCAAAATCAAGAGCACACTGTATACACTGTATGTTAGCTAACTTGACAATAAATTATATATATATATACTTATTATATATATTTATATATACATATATATAAATATATAGTACAATATATAGTACTTATATATAATGTAAGTAATTATCATATATACATACTTATTATATATATTATATATAATACTTATATATATATGTATAATAAGTATATATATACTTAGAAGCAACTGGTGTCACAGACATGGGTATTTTCTTAAGAAAAGAGTCATTGGGGCGCCTGGGTGGCTCAGTCGGTTAAGCGTCCGACTTCGGCTCAGGTCATGATTTCACGGTCCGAGAGTTCGAGCCCCGCGTCGGGTTCTGTGCTGACCGCTCAGAGCCTGGAGCTTGTTTCAGATTCTGTGTCTCCCTCTCTCTCTGACCCTCCCCTGTTCATGCTCTGTCTCTCTCTGTCTCAAAATTAAATAAATGTTAAAAAAAAAAAAAAAAGAGTCATTGATTTCCACCCATAATGTCTGCACAATAAAAGGTACCATAGAACTAGAAGGGGCTTCCCAATCCTACCCATGAATTTTCCAGGGAAGGGAAGTGAGGCCCAGAGGAGTAAGAGTCTTGTCCAATTTCTAGAGTGAAGGTTCTTCATTTTTTCTGTATCATGAATCACCTTGTCAATCTGGTGAAGCCTATGGACTCTCTCTCAAAATAATGTTCTTGAAAGTATGAAATAAAGTATGTGAAGTCAAACTCTTTCCTTATACCATAAACAGATATTAATTCAAAGTAGATCAAAAACCAAATGTAGAATTTAAAATGATATAATTCTTAGATGAAAACATTAGTAAACATGAGTATGACTGTAGGTTAAGCAATGGTTTCTTCTGTGTGTTTTCTTTAATGTTTATTTATTTTTTAAAGAGATAGAGCATGAGTGGGGGTAGGGGGGTGCAGAGAGAGAGGAAAACAGAATCTAAAGCAGGCTTCAGGCTCTGAGCTGTCAGCACAGAGCCAACACAGGGGCCTGAACCCATAAACCATGAAATCATAACCTGAGCCGAAGTAAAATGCTTAACCTACTGAGCCACCTAGGCATCCCTCTTCTGTCTTTTTTAAAACAGTTTTATTGTGGGGCACCTGAGTGGCTCAGTCAGTTAAGCATCTGACTTTGGCTCAGGTCATGATCTCATGGTTCATGAGTTCAAGCCCCTCATTGCATGGGGCTGCTTGGGATCCTCTGTCTCCACCCCCATCCCCTCCCCCCCCACTCAGTCCCTCCCCTGCTATGCCCCTCCCCTGCTCTCTCTCTCTCTCTCTCTCTCTCTCTCAAAAATAAATAAAAATTGGGGTGCTTGGGTGACTCAGTGGGTTGAGCATCAGACTCTTGGTTTCAGCTCAGGTCATAATTTCACAGTTTGCGAGATTGAACCACACATTGGGCTCTGTGCTGCCAACACAGAGCCTGCTTCAGATTCTTTCTCTCCCTCTCTCTCTGTCCCTCCTCACTCACGTTCACTTGCTCTCTGTCTGTCAAAAGAAATAAACTAAAAATAAACAAACAAACATACATTAAAAAATAGCTTTATTGAAATATAATCTATATACCATAAAATTCATCCATTTAAAGTATATACATTTTAAGTATATTTACAGAATTGTGCAACCATTATCATGGTCTAATTTTAGGACATGATTTATTGAGTTTTAATTTTTTTTTTTTTTTTAGGAATCTCTATACCCACCATGGGGCTCGAACTCACAACCCCAGAGATCAAGAGACACATGCTCTTCTCACTGAGCCAGCCAGAAGCCCCACTTATTTATTTATTTATTTATTATTTAAGAAAAAAAATTTTAAACGTTTATTTTTGAGAGACAGAGAGAGACAGAGCACGAGCAGGGGAGGAGCAGAGAGAGAGGGAGACACAGAATCTGAAGCAGGCTCCAGGCTCTGAGCTGTCAGCACAGAGCCTGATGAGGGCTTGAACCCGTGAACTGTGAGATCATGACCTGAGCTGAAGTCGGATGCTTAACCAACTGAACCATCCAGGTGCCCAGCCCACTTATGTATTTTTAAACAATAAGGAGGATTTTTTGGTTTACATACAGACATGACCAAACAGTGACACCAAAGTCTGGATTTTTCTAAGCCTACCTGTTCTTTTCTTTTGCTATTTTTTTAAAGTATTTCTATTAGATTAAATCACATGTTATATAATTCACTCATTTAAAATGTATAGTTCAGGGGCACCTGGCTGGCTCAGTTGGTTGAGTGACCAACTCTTGATTTCAGCTCAGGTTGTGATCCTAGAGTCATGGGATCAAGCTCCACATTGGGCTCTGTGCTGAGTGTGGAGCCTGCTTGAGATTCTCTCTGCCCCTCTGCCCCTTTCTAGCACTAGTGCTCTTTCTGTCCTTCTCTAAAATTTAAATTAATTAATTAATTAATTAATTAAATGTACGATTCAATAGTTTTTGGTGTATTCACAGAGTTGTGCAACCATTGCCTAGGCAATGGTTTCTTAGATATGACATCAGAAGCACAAGCAACAAAGAAAAAAGGTAAATTATACTACTTCAAAATTAAAAACATCTGTGCTGCAAATAATACCATTAAGTCAGTCAACCCGTAGAATGGGAGAAAATATTTGCAAATTATATATATGATAGGGGACTTGTATCCAGAATATATAAAGAACTCTTACTGCTCATAATTAAGAGCAAATGACCCAATTAAAGAATGGGCAAAGGATTTGAATAGATATTGCTTCAAAGAAGATATACAAATGGGCCATAACCACATGAAAAATTACTCAGCATCATTAGCCATTAGGGAAATTCAGATCAAAACCACAGTGATATACCACTTCATACCCACTAGGATGCTATAATCAAAAAGATACAGAATAACAAGAGATGGAGAGGATATTAAGAAGTCAGAACTGGAAAACACTGCTGGTGGCATAAAATAGTACAACCACTTTGGAAAACAGTCTGGCAATTCTTCAGAAAGTAAAACATGGAATTATCATAGGATCCAGCAATTCCACTTCTAGGTATAAATCCATTATAAATGAAAATATCCATCCACACACACGTTTGTACAGGGATGCTCAAAGCAACATTATTCATAAAAGCTAAATAGTTGGCATAACCTAAATCTACATCGATGTGAATAAACAAAATGGCACATCCATTGCAATGGATTATTACTTGACAGTAGAAGAAATGAAGTCCTGATACGAGGTACAACTTGGATGAACCTTTAAAACATTACACTGACTGAAAGAAGCCAGTCACAGAACACCACACATTGCATGATACAACTTGGATGAACCTTTAAAACATTACACTGAGTGAAAGAAGCCAGTCACAAAAGACCACACATTGCATATTTATATGAAAGGTCTGGAATAGGCAGATTTATAAAGATGGAAAGTAGATTAGTGGTTGTCTTGGGCTGAGGGATGGAGGAGAGGACAATGGAGAGTGATTGCTAATGAGTATGGGTTTCTTTTCATGATGATGAGGATGTTCTAAACTTAGATTATAATGATGGTTGCATAATTCTGTGACTATAGTAAAGTCGTTGAATTGTTCACTTTGAATGGGTGAACTTTATGGCATATGAATTATATCTTAATAAAGATGTTTAAAAAATAGAATACATAAGAATCCAAAGGAAACCAATTCTATCGAAATAGTTATCAGAATATTGAAAAGCAAATATGATACTGTAAATATGTGCTTTAAAAATTTTTTTTTTTTAATTTTAGGGTGAGGGAGAGTATGTACACAAGTCAGGGAGAGGAGCAGAAGGGAGAGAGTTAAGCAGGGTCCACACTTAGTGCAGAGCCCAACGAAGGCTCGATCCCATGACCCTGAGATCATGACCTGGGCCGAAATCAAGAGTTAGGCGCCCAACCAACTGAGCTACCCAGGCGCCACTATGTGCTTCTTTATTAATGCATTAAATTATAAGATATAGCAGCAAATCTATTAGCTACCATAATTTTGAAGTAGTGATGAATGGACATGATATTTTGAGATATCAGCAACAAACGTAAAAGCAATAAGAAAATGTCTGGTTTCTATTGGTGAAACGTCTTAAGTACTGCTAATAATACTCTATGGTTTCTTGTCTTCAGTGATGATCAAAGGACTACATGGCACATTTAAGCCAACAAATGGGAAGAAGTAACAGGGCAGAGGTTGGGGAGATCCTTAATGAAATGCTAACTTTCAGTGGGCAATGATGTAATTTGTTTCCCTTCCAACTTCACTGACACCCTGAATTCTGTCTGTAGACCCCCTGGGAGCTTATCAAGAAAGGTAGTGAAAAGCTGG